>NC_091470.1:187325470-187408529 GCF_036971445.1 Narcine bancroftii
TCTTTTTGCCATGGAAGGTGTGCCTGACCGGGACCCTGGCGTGGAGGTGAGTCAGGTTGTCAATGCGAACTGGGATCCTGGTGTGGAGGTGTGTCATATTGGGACGGAGATTCCACTGGAGCACCGTGAGTGCTTAGTTAATTATTTATAGCGGAAGTTGACCAACCTACGGCCCCTAAGGCTAGCTGCAGCCTGTTGCACATTTTAAATAACTACTAGACCGACTGTTGCAATGTTATTCATCAATGAAAGCGTTTACCTCAGTTAAAAAAAAAACATTTATCTCAGTTGATTGAACACAGCAGAACTAAAAGGACGGAAAATAGCAAGGGGGATGCCAAAAGTTTTAGACACAGTGGGAATACTTTTTCACAGAAGTCAAGGGGAAGTGTGTTTGTTTGATTTGCAAGGAATGTGTTAACTTTAATAGTCTGTCCAGAGATTTGCACGTTGCATCATTAAGATGGACACTTGGGCCATGAACTGTATTCACTGAGAGGTGGCCTTGTCCCTTTCTTGATCTTTTCTCCTGTTTTTATTTTGCACCCAGCTTTTTATTTTGCATGAGAATTTTAAAGAGTTTGATTGTATTCATTTAAATTAAATTTACGAGCAGCAGATACCGAAACGCCCACTGTAATATGTGAGCACATCAATAAACTACTGTAATGTCAGCAGTTAAACTGTTCAGTGCTGTCAGTTTGATCGAAAATAAATTTTCGATGGCGCGGGGGTTTTCTGGTCTAAAAACACAATTTTGTTTTTGCAGTGTAACTGGTTGAAAACTACTGGGATTAACAGTGTTTGGCCCGTGACTCCTTATATTTTTCTGTATGTGCTCCACAACCAAGACAGTTTGGCCACCCCTGGCCTAGATCAGCCATTCTCAACCTTTTATTTTGGCTAAGGCTCCTGGCCCCCTTAGGATTCTGCTCAAAGTTTATGGGCCTCCTTCCCTGTAAAACAGACATGTTCAGATGTTTTTTTTTCCCTGTACTTTCCTCCAACCAACAACTTAAAGATATTTAATGACTTAATTCCGCACCCCCCCCCCCACCCCAAGAAGGTCTTGCAGTGCCCATTGAGAATGGCTGGTCTAGATCACGTCAAGACATGGCAAAAGAGAGAACGTCATATCACAGCTGCATGCTCCCTGAGAAGCAGTCCATTATTAGCTTAGGAGCACAGCTTGGGGTTCTTGGCAGCTTTCTGCCTCACTGACCACTTGCCCATTATACAGATACCTTCCCCATACAGTGAGACAACCAAAGCCCTTGGTTACAACCGACACGATGCACACATTACCCTTCCCCCCCACCGGGATTTCGCCGTGGTTGAATTGACTGATAAGACCCCGCTGGGCATATTGAGAAAGCGGCCTCACCAATACTTCCTTTGCTGATGCCGCTCGCTTCCAGTCTGGCGGTCTCTGGTTCTGCCGCAGTCTGGGATGTGGTGCTGGCTTCGCACTGGGATGAAGAGGAAAGAAAGGAGTAACTCAGAGAGGTTTTTTAAGGCCATAAGACATTGCAGCAGAAATAGGCTATTCAGCCCAACGACTCCACCCTGCCATTTAATCATGAGCTGATCCATTTCCCCACTCAGCCCCACTGCCTGGCCTTCACCCCATAACCTTTGATGTCCTGGCTAATCAAGAACCTATCACACCAGCTCGTTTATTATCATCTGAATGTACAAGTACAACCGGACAAAACAGTCCTCGGTGAAAAACGCGCAGACACAAAACCAGATGTTACACATATTACAGACAAACAATACCACATGCAGGACAAGTATTCATTAATACAAATAAATAAATGATGGTCCATGACCCTGAGAGACTCAGATGATCAGTGCGAGCAGTTCCTTTGGTCATTCAGCATTGTCACTGCCCATGGGAAGAAGCTGTTCCTCAGCCTGGCGGTGCTGGCTCTGATCCTCCTGGATCTCTTTTCCGATGGGAGCAGCTAATGATGCTGTGTGCGGGGAGGAAGGGGCCCTCCACAATTTTATGCGCCCTCTTTAGACAACGATCCTGGTAGACAACGTTGATGGGGAGGGGGGGGGGAGAGGGAGGGAGACTCCAGTGATCCTCTCTGCCGCTCTTGTGGTCCTGTGGATTGACCTCTGATCCATTTCTCTGCAGCAACCTGTGATGTAGTCGGCCAGGACACTCTTGATAGAGCTCCTGTAGAAAGTTGACATATCAACCTCTGTCTTAAATACACCCAATGACGTAGCCTCCACAGCTGACGGTAACAACAGATTCACCAGCTTCTGGCTAAAGAATTATATTGTTCTAAGTGGACACCCTTTGATCCTGAAATTGTGCCCTCTTGTCCCAGACTCTCCCACCGTGGGGAACAAGCTTTCTGCATCTATTCTGTCCATGCCTTTCAACATTTGGAATGTTTCAATGTGATCCCCTCATTCTCCTTTCCATCACTAAAAGGAAAGCAAACTGTTCAAGATTTATCAACGATTCCACACTCCTGGCGAGTGGTCCAAAAAACAATGAGATCATAAAAAGACCGTGTACCATTTGCCTTTTTTGCCTGCGCCTCCATGATAATATCGAATAACGAGGCCATTCAGCCCCAATCCTCCTGTTCAGCATTTCTGTTCCATATGAACCCCTAGCCATCTTTATTCCTCAGTACCTGACCCATCCCCCAAGCTTTATTGCTTTTGGTAGGGGGTATACGAGCGTGAGTGGGACATGGGATCGTGCCGGGGAAGGGAACACAATGGAGATGATTAACCGTGCCAAATCGACAAGCAGTGGTGTCAAGGGTCACTCATCAGCCAATGTTCTGCATTCTCACAGGAGAACAAGGCGTCCTGCTCTGAGGGACACAATGAGGTGAGATACCGAAGCTCTGTCTATAGAACACTACAGCACTGTACAGACCCTTCGGCCCTCAACGTTGTGCCAACCAACCTACTTCATAACCCTCTATTTTTCTTTCATTCAGGAGGCTAAGAGTCTCTTACCAGGCAACGTCCTGGTAAATCTCTCCATAGCTTCCACATCCTTCCTGTAACGAGGTGACCAGATCTGAACACAATACTCTTAAGTATGGTTGCACCAGAGATTTGTAGAGTTGCAACATGACCTCTCAACTCTTGAACTCAATCCCCCGACTAATGAAGCCCAGCGTCCCATAGACCTTCTTAACTCTATCAACTTGCGTGGCCTCCTTCAGAAATGTATGGATTTGGACCTCTAGTTCATCTAATAAGCCACACTACCTGCTCTGCTTTGTGTCAGACCAGCCTGTCTGCTCGCCATCAGGCTCCTCGTTTCTCTGGCTTAAAGCCATGCTTCTCTTTTAGTGATGAGAACTCCTTTCCTGAAACTGATTTTCACCAGCCCCAGTCTTCTCAATATTAATCATCCAAATAGCAATTATACCCAGAGTGGCGAGTTCTCCAACAGAGGGCTTTGCCCTCCAGTACGTGCTGACTTCCCAAGACGAATGCTCCTGCTGCCACAGGCTCAGGAGGTTTGGAACCCAAGTGCTTGCGGCAGGATCCTTCAGTGGGAACCGGTTGTGAGGGAGGCAACAGGAAGGTGAGAAGAGGGTAGAGATTGAGCGATATAGGCAAATATCTAGCAAATCGAGTAAAATAGGAGAAAGTATCCACCAAGAAAATTAAAAAGATTATCTAAATGGCGAGAGATTACACATCTCTGAGGAGCAGAGGGGCCTTTGTGTTAAATTTTTTTTTCACGTTTTAAAAGTTAAATGTTTAAATTTGGATATACAGCACGGTAACAGGTCAAATTCCTTAAAGACAGCGCAGGATTCGAACTTGGATCGTTGGCACTGTAATGGTGTTGCGCTAACCACTACACCAACTGTACCATCCCACAGTTCTGGTGCACAATCCACAAGAGACGAGGGTGCACACACAGTGAGTAATCAGGAAAGCTAGCAGAACGTACTCTTTAGCGTAAAATCAGAGACTAGGCTTTACTTAAGCAAGGCACATCCGGAGTCCTCGGTCTTAGGTTTCCTGATCGTGTCAGAGGATCGGACCCACTGATGGGTGAGCAGGGTGAGGCTGCAGGAGCGCTGGAGGCAAATCCACAGACCTTCTGTGTCCCAGAGGGGACTGGCTTCTCTTTATCCTATTGTTAGGGGGTACCAGGGCAACATTTTTTTCTGCCTTAAGGCAATTTTGTGTAATATTAGATGTTCTGTACTTTTACAAGTTGAACCTCTATTAATCAGCGCTCTGATAGACAATTAACAAGGTGCATTGTTTCTGTACTTGAAAAAAAATCTCTACATGGTTGCTATAAGTTTAAAAATCACTAAAGCATGTGCATCTTATAGATCTGGGGCAATAAAACCCCAGCAATTACAAAGCTGCAAATTGTTGTCAAAAGAGATACCTAAACAATAAAGGGGCGGCCTCGCACCCCAAACCATGTATAGAGTGTGTTCAGAGTGAAAAGGGAGGAAACTCGTACGCCACACAAGGTGCAGAGTTACACATTCATTCCAATACCATCTCTCACCCAGTACTCTGCATACTTCATGCCACCCAACGGGGGCTCCAGATGTCAATCAAAGTCTGCCCAATTCTGCATCACCTATGTTATTTTAAATAGGAACGGGTGGCAGCATGCTGTATCCAGGGCGCAACTGTCAATTGCCTATCAATTCTCCCCTAACCCCGCATAGCGCATAATCTACAGCGGGAGAAAACCGAAAACCAATGCGCTACACCGTCACCCGGGTTCCGGCACTTGATGACCCTCCGCTTTGACCCGCACTGCGAGCCCCGCACCGTGTATTTCCCACTAGGAGCACGCAAGCTGCGGGCAACCACCCGCCCCGTCGCCGACACATGAATACCGCATGCCTCCAACGTGCGGGGGAGGAGAGGGCGAATGAGGTAGCCAGGGTCCGGGGTGCCGCGCGTCAATCATTCCGCCCCGCCCCCGCCTTTTCGCTTCACAAAGCGCCAGACCCATGGCCGCCGTTCGCTCGGAGCCGACTCGGGGCCCAAGGTGGGGGAAATGAGGCCTCGGTTCCGGGCAAAAGGGGGATCGGACTGGGCGATAAAAAAAGGCAGGGCAGCCCGAAAGAAGGAGCGGGGAGGGGTGGATCGATGGGGAAGGGGGGGTGGGGGGGGCTTCTCTTGAAGCGGAGGCAGAATCCATCTCCTCCGCTCTCTCTCACCTCAGCATCCAGGGAAGCCATGGCTCCCGGCCCGTGACGTCAGTGCGTATAAGCGTGGGGCGGGGCCTAATGAATGGAGGGGGGGTGGTTTAAAGGTCCCCTTGTGCTCACCCACCAGCCTCCTTGTCCATCACATCCTCCTCTGCCAATTCTGCCTCCTGCGATGTGACCCCACCACCACCCAAATATTCCCCTCCACCTTCCGCAGGGACCGCTCCCTCCATGACTCCCTGTCTACTCCACCAATCGTGCCCTTGGTCCCCCCATTCCTGTGACCGCAGGAGTTGCTCCACTTGCCTCTTGCCTCACCACCGTTCAGAGCCCCAAACAGTCCTCCTCAGTGAAGCAACATTTCACTTGCGAGTCTGAAGAGGAGCCCCCGTTGGGGTCTCTTCTGCCCCTCAGCGTGGATCTCCCAATGGTCACCCATTTCAATTCCCCTTACTGGTATGTCATGCACTGCCAGACTGAGACCACCCGCAAATTGGAGGTACAGCACTTCATCTTCTATCTGGGTGCCCTCCAACCGGCTGGCTTCCGTTAAACGCACCTACTCTTCTTCCCTTGTCACCTTTTCCTCCAACTCTGTCTGTCTGTCTGTCTCTCTCTCGCTTCCCTCTTTCACAGAGCCAAAATCAATTCTCACCTCTCCTCTTAACACCTTTTGTTGGTCTGGACTCCTCCCCCAGCCAGCCTTATCTTTATTCTGAGGAGCCTTCCTGTTCTTTGCTTGTTTCTTGAAGGAGGGACTCAGGCCTGAAACGTCAGTAATATATCTTTTCCTCCTATTGGCTGAGTTCCTCCAGCATTCCTGGGTGTTTTTAACTCCAATCACAGTGTCTGCAGACTCTTTTGTTTCACTCCACCCCAACCTTGGCTCAGGATCCCACCTCTCCTGCCCCCCAAGTCGTGACATGAACGCCTTGTAACCCCACCCAGTGTGCTATTGCTGCATGAGATATGGAGAGTATGCAGAGAGATTTAGATAGGTTAAGTGTCTGGCAGATGGAGTGCAAAGTTGGTAATTGTGAGGGTTTCCACTTTGGAAGGAAAATGTGGAAGATCAGATTATTATTGAAATGGTGAGCGATTGCAGCGTGCCATCATGCAGGAGGACGCGGGAGGGCTTGTGCATGAATCACAAAAGATTGCTTTGCAGGTACAGCAGGCAATCAAGAAGGGAAATGGAATGTTGGCTTTCATTGCTAAATTTAGGAGCAGGGAAGTTAAGATGCAATTGTGCCCGGTCCTGGCGAGGCCGCATCTGGAGAACTGCGTGCCGTTCTGGTCTCATGACTTGAGGAGGGATGTACTGGCTTTGGAGGCAGTGCAGAGGGGGTTCACCAGGTTGATGAAGAGGTTGGCCTCTGAGGAGAGATCGAGTTGTCTGGGGCTGTTCTCACTGGAATTTAGAAGAATGAGAGCGATCTTATAGAAAGGTATAAAATTATGAAGGGCATAGATAAGATAGTAAGCTTGTTTCCATAGGTGGGGGAGACCAGAACTAGGGAACATTGCCTCAAGATTCAGGGGAGTAGATTTAGGACGGAGATGAGGAGGAACTGCTTTTCCCAGAGGGTGGTGAATCTGTGAAATTTGTTGCCCATTGAAGCAGTGGAGATGACATCAGTAAATATATTTGAGACAAGGTTGTATAGATTTTTACATAGTTGGGGAATTAAAGGATATGGGATAAAGGCAGGAGGGTGGAGATTAGCCGGGATCTCATTGAATGGCGGAGCAGGCTCGACAGGCTGACTCCTGCCCCTGTTTCTGATGTTCTTATGTGCCCACCTTCCACACACTCCATCACAACTTCCAGTGAAGTCTTTTCCCCCTATTTTATTGTGTTATTTTTGCACAGGAGACCATTCAGCCCGTTGGCATTGTTTAGCACATGGGATCCAAACGGGAGAACATTAAATGGTACTCGATTACTAGTTCACTTAAGCAACGATATAGACATTCAGATCAGACCAAGTTGGACTCCGACAATAGTGAACCTCGACACGCTCACACACTTGAATACACACATTACAAACAGGGGCTCTTACACACACCTGGTTCCCTTATCAACAAGGGTGCGGCTCCCTGCCAGTATTGATCTATCGCAGTACTACAACTCAGCTTCAGTGCAGTGCACACCTTACCCGTGACGCTGCCAGCAATGTCCACAGTAGTGACCTGGCGCGGAGCGATTTTCAGGGCAAAGAGAAAGAATGTGCTGTGCGTTGGTGTTATATACAATATTAATCTGTGCTTCTAGCCAATAATGACCGTAGATGATTTAGATCAGCCAACAGTGAGGTGTGCACTAATTAGTGGCCGGAGTCCAACCTCATCTGAGAGGTGATGTGACTTCAGAATAAGTTTCGGACGGGGAGGTCACGTGACCACCCAGAATACACGCATTCCAGTCAGGCAGGGATGGCACGTTTCCTCCACACACACAAAATTAACCGGGGATTCCAGTTTCCTTCCACCATTCAAAAGGTTCACTCCTAGTCAGGAGTGAAGATTGTAATCGGGACCGGCGGCAGTGAGGAGGCGTTAGGAATTGGCAGCAGCAGTGGGGAGGTGTCGGGGGACCAGCGAGGTCTAATACTATTGGGCTGTTATGGGGGTTTTTTCGTTTTTGTTTCGATAATGTAAAAAAGCCCCAAAAACCGAACAATGTCTGGTCCAAAGCATTTCAGATATGGGGAAATGTTCTGTATAATTGTAGGCCAGCACCGCTAAACTGTATGGTATTGTCCATGTCTGGATTGCCTCAGCTCTCGGACCCCTGTCCACGTCACTGCCTAAGTAAGAAAGTTGTTTCCATTGGTGGCGGAGACCAGAACTAGCCTCAAGATCCAGATTTAGGACAGAGATGAGGAGGAAGTACTTTTCCCAGAGGGGGGTGAATCTGTGGAATTTGCTGCCCATTGAAGCAATGGAGGTGACCTCAGTAAATATATTTAAGACAAGGTTGGATAGATTTTTACATAGTACAAGAATTAAGGGATATGGGGGAAAGGTGGGTTGGTGGAGAGATCATCAGATCACCCATGATCTCATTGAATGGCGGAACAGGCTCGATGGGCTGGATGGCCCACTCATGCTCCTGTTTCTTGTCTAGATGTCCCCTGTGTTGGTCCATGATGTGACACAGTGCTTTCTCCCCCACAGCTGGTGAGCAGGGATGGGATCTGCCGAAGTCCTACACTTCCAGTTCGCCCAGCACGACTCCCGGGCGCTGCGGCGGATGAACCAGCTGCGCCTGGAGGAGCGTTTCTGCGACGTGACCATCGTGGCGGAGAGGCTGCGCTTCCCGGGACATCGGGTGGTCCTGGCTGCCTGCTCGCCGTTCCTGCGCGACCAGTTCTTGCTCAACCCAATGCGGGAGGTGAGGGTGGCGCTGGCCAACAGGCCCGAGCTGGTGTTCCGCCTCCTGCTCTGCTGCTACACCGGGGCTCTGGACTTCCCCTTCACGGACGTGGTGAACTACTTGACGGCCGCCAGCCACCTTCAGATGGACCATGTAGTTCATGAGTGCCGCCGGGCGCTGTCTCGGTACGTCGACCCACGCATCGTGATCGAAGAAGGTGGCAGCCCTAGACCAGGCACTAGGACCAAGCCGGAGTCGGCAGAGAGCAGCGGGGTTTACGTGGTGATCGAGCCCGACTCTGAGGTGTCCGAGGAGGAGGAAGGGTCGGGGCTGGCTGGCGACGAGGAGAGCTCAGCCAGCGACGGGGGCCTAGGGTACCGTGCCGCTATGTCCTGTGGCGAGTGCGCCGAGTCCTTCGCCCGGCCCGAGCAGCTTGCAGCCCACCTGGAGACCCACAAGGTGTTCAGCTGCCCTCGGTGTGGCAAGACCTTCAGACAGCGGGTGAACCTGACGCGGCATGGCCACGTTCACGCCGGCCTCAAGCCCTACCGCTGCCTCACCTGCGGCAAGACCTTCACGCAGAACCGCTCGCTCAAGGACCACATGAACCTGCACAGCGGCGAGCGGCCACATCGTTGCCTCTACTGCCGGGCGTGCTTCGCGCACAAGCCCGCCCTGCGCCGGCACCTCAAGGAGCAACACGGCAAAACCTCGGCCGACAACTGCCAGCTCGCCTCCCTCCTGCCACCTGGCCCTCTATAGGGCACTCCAACCTTCCCCCAGGCCAACCCAGTCATCCCAAAAGGGGACCGTTCCGCCCATCGCCTTGGTACTGGTCAGAATCTGGATGGACCGTCCCCTAGAACATAGCGCCCAGTGAGAGACACGTTCTCAACGAGGGGCCTAACTGTGGCACATTTAAGGCGAGGCACGAACTGATATCATTAAATATTTGTCTGTCTTTTATGTAGTCGGTAGGACATAAGTACTGAAGGTACAAACTAAACTTCTTCATTCATTCAGGTGCCTTGGTGTCTGGCATGGGCGATCATGTCTCTCCATCCGTTACGATCTCTGACCCTCCGAATTGGAGTTGTTGCCTCCCCAGTTCTCCTTCGGTGAACGCTCCGTCTTTGAGCTGAGACCGTCGTCTATGTTGACTTTATGATTACCCAAGGGGAAAAATACTTCAGTGGGTTCCCGTTGCCTTCTTTAGTTGCAGTGTCCACACGGGATGGGTCACCCTGGCCACTGTCCAGCATTTTTAGTTTTACCACCATGAATTCCAGTTTGTAGAATCTGCCTGTAAAATCCATCCACCAACTGCAATCCATGGCTTCACATAACCCCAATTGGGAGGCTAAACAAGTGCTGCACCTTCCCTAAGGGTGACCTGTTGGCTATCGGTCGGAAGGAGTGCCTGACACCTCCTTTCGCTGAGCAGTCGCGCTGCACTGACACTAACAACTAAACGTAATGAAACACTAAAGTCCACAGATGCTGTGGAGATTACGCAGGAGACACTCCGCTTGCACCCGCACCTCCTGCCTCACCGCCATTTGGGGCCCCCCAAACAGTCCTTCCAAATGAAGCAACACCTGGGAATCCGCAGGGGGGTCGTCTATTTCATCCGGTGATTCCATTGTGGCCTCCTCTACATCGGAGACACTGGGCGCAGACTGAGAGATTGCCTCGTTCAGAACCTCGGCTCTGCCTGCCGCAGTAGCGTGTGGCCACCCATTTCAATTCCCCGCCTCATTCCCTCACCAGCATGTCTTGTCTGTGGTCAGACAGCCAGACTGAGACCACCCGCAAATTGGAGGTGCCACACCTTGTTTTCCATCCGGGCTCCCTCCAACTGGATGCCATTAACATCAACTTCTTCAGTATCTGTTAAACTCCCCCTCCCTTCTTCTTCTGCCATCACCTCTCCCCCCCACCCCCACCCCCACTCTGTATCTCTTCCCTTATCTCTCCTTTCACAGAGCCAAAATCAATTCTCACCTTTGTTGTTTTGGACTCCTCCCCCAACCAGTCTTCTGTCTCTTTATTCTGACACCTTCCTGTTCTTTGCTTCTTCCTTGAAGAAGGGCTCGGGCCTGAAACGTCGGCGATATATTTTTACTTCCTATGGACACTGCGAGACCGGCTGAGCTCCCCCCCAGCTTTTCTGTGTGTGTTTTAAATCAACTAAACTTGACTGCTTCACAGGGAAGGAGGGCCCATAAACTTTGAGTGGAGTCCTAAGGGGGCCATAGCCAAAAAAAGGTTAAGAATGGCTGGACTAGATAGAGGAAACCGAGGCCTAAAGCGTTGTTTACCCTTCCTATGGACCTGCTGCGTGACCTACTGAGTTTCTCCAGCACGTTGATGCATTCCACTCGACCCCAGCATCTGCAGAATTTCTTGTTTAACTTTGAACAGAGGAAACTATTTCCCCAGCTGGAGACAGGAATTGGGATCATCTGGGGGAAAAAGACATCTGCTGTGATGACTGGGTATTGAATTTTGTGTTGGCATTAACGCAGTGGTTTTCAAACCATTTTCTTTCCACTCATAGACCGACTTAAGTGATCTCTATGCCATAGGTCCTCTGCGATGAGTAAGGTGGTCCATGGGTGAGAAGGGAAGGTTGAGAGTCACTGCTCTTTTTACTGAAATATTTTGCTTGAGAAAAATTGTAATTGGCCCATTTCCTATGGAGTTCTGAAACCGTGCACATAACGAGTCAATGAGGGACAATTAAAACAGGGGCTTTCAAACTTTTTCTTTCCATTCACATCCCACCTGAAGCAATCCCTTACTCATCACAGAGCACCGATGGCATAGGGAATACTTAAAGTGGGATGTGAGTGGAAAGAAAGAGGTTGAAAACCACTGCATTAACACCAGCTATATTCAAGTGTTTCCATCAACCTTTGAGCCTCTTCCCTGTGGCCCTCGGATTGCCGCAGGAGGACCCTTGCCACCCAGCATCAACCTCCCAGGTTCGAATCTGACCTCCGGTGCTGTTTCCCTGCCCCTCCCTCCCCCCCCCCCCCCCGCCATTTTGGGCTGCTTTCATTCTCTCTAACCCCCTGCAAATTTCCAGCAGCACATTCCGAATGCCTGGGAAAAGAGTGGAGTGGGTGAATAGTTTGTAGGGAAAATGGCAGGGGTTGGAGATGATGCGATCGCTATGGGAACCAACGTAAATTCAACGGGCAGAATGACTTTAGTCTACGCCAAGAAAAATAAAATAATATAAAAAGCCTTGGAGTTCTCTCTCAGGCTATCTGCTTTCTTTCGGATGAAAGGGGAATCATGTATAAGAGTAAAGAGGTGTTGATGTGGCTCTATGGGGCATTGCTGAGACCTCATTTGGAGTAACTGTGTGCAGTTACTCCAAATGGGCCTTTAAGAAGGGATGTAATAACATTGGGGAGAATACAGAGATTTACCAGGATAAAATTTACACGGTTTATGTTGTATTTGACAACTATAACAGAGATACAGGGCATATAAGAGCCAAAATGTGCTTACCTTGTTCGTCTGCGTCCCAGGGCCTGCAGGCTGGGCTCAGCCATCTTGATTCCTGTGCACATGCGCAGTGGGTTCACGTACTGGAGTTTGGTTGGCGCATGCGCGAGAGTTAAAGGCGTGAATTCAATATCACCTAGGCGCGTAACTCTCGCGCATGCGCCAACCAAACTCCAATGCGCGAATCCATCACGCATGCACCCACCGAAGGCTCGCGCATGCGCAGATGAATCAAGATGGCCGCGCCCAGCCCTAGGACACCGACTAACAAGGTAAGTTCGGACCAGAATGTGGAAAGATTTGATAAGGTTGATGGACAAATTCAGGAAGCTTTTAAGTTGTTATTGTCAAATCTACAATGAAAGAAAGATTTGATTAAAAAGTTTGCTTTAAGTCTTTGGTGCCCCACACACACGGGCAGAATTCCGATGCGTCCATTTCGAGATCCTCTGGTCGCAATTACAGTCCTAAGTCGGGAGTACCTGTACCTACATGGCACTACACTACGGGCGAGGCAACAGTCACTTAGAAGTCGGTACCAGGTGGGACTGCAGGAGCAGAGCGTATTCCGGCAACCATGGCCAACACTGTATCTGGGCTCCCTCTCCTTGGAGCTAATGGGATAGGGAAAGCACACTCTTCCTCAGCGAAGCGTGGTGAGGCATCCAACTGCAGGGAGGGGCGAGCTGAGAAATGAGTAAATAGAAAGCACCTCTTCCAGGTCAACTGCCAGAATCAGATGTGAAGGGTTGAGAGGAGAGACGTGGTAAAGTGTCTGACTGGGTTCTGAAGCTCACAGACAGAAACACTGATATCACTGGACAATGAAGATTTTGCTTACAGAACACTTTTAGGTGTATTTTATGGATATTGGGTTGCTGTTCTCAAAAAGAAATCACCTTAAAAGTTCCCTATCACACACAGTTTTTGAGATATAACCTATTCTCATGATTTCCTGTCATTTTTAAAGTCTATTAGCCATGTATTGCCCACAAAGCAAGTTGTTTTGGTCAGTCCAAGCCTACCTGGGCATGCAATCAGTGCGGGTGCTATGCAATTGTTGTCTTAGGCCTGGACATGCTTCATCGGGATAGATGCAGACAGGCTATAAAAGCAGCTCACATATACAGATGTTGTGCATTACATTGATTATACATTGTATGCATGTTGAAGTACATGTTCTTCAGGCGAAAGCACTGTGAGTGTACTTAACATGGTCTGTAGGAAGATTCAATTCAGCAGAAATGTCTACCTACCTCCCGCACAAATCACCAATATTTGAGCCAAAATGCCTGGCGTTGACTACTCACACGAGGGAATCTAACCACCTAAGCTTGATAATGAATTACACTGCATGATGAAGATTTATCTTCCTGAACAATTTTGGGTATATTTTATGTATTTTTGGGCTGCTGCTCACCTTAGAATGTTTCTATCACCTACCAGTTTTTAGATACAACCTATTCTTGTGATTCCCTGTCATATTTTAAGTTTACTTCAAGCACCCGTGACCCTGAGCTGCAACGCATCATTGAAAATTCACGTTCTACTTTCGCACTTCTTCCCCGTTGATCTTGAGCTGGCTAGTGACGGACACGGTGAAAGGTTTAGCCGGGACATTGCGGCCATGGAAATGCAGTATCAGGGCAACTGGAATCCATCAATGCTGGCAGACTATTGTTGGACACTGATGCGAGATTCAAATGAAAAACCGGCAAAACATTTTTAGGCCGGTTGAACTAACGCAATGTGCCAGCATCATTATGAGATTAAACATGCTAAATTCAATAAAAGTTCATGTTTCTACAACTTCCTACGTGATGCAACAAATCTGAAATTTTCTTTGTGTTCAGCTTGAAGTTCCCTATCATAACCTCCAGTTTAACTTCAGGAAGCAGACATATTGAAAAACAATTGTTGTCCCGTGTTTCCTCCAGGGATCAATACTGATCAAAAATTCAACTGCAGGATATTGTGTCTATAAAAGGGTTCGGGTCTGCATGACGTGTGGAGAATTACTCAACTCCTGATACCCCAAGGCCTTTCCTCCATTGACATGGCTCTTGACTGGATGTGTATATGGCTCCAGCGTCTCTCAGGAAGGTCATCACTAGCAACAACAGAGGAGCTCGCTTCGACCCCAATGAGCATCCAAACACTCTGTTCACCACTGGGGCACAGTGTCTGCAATCTGCAAAATGGACCACAGTTAACCAACCAGGCATCTCTGAAAGGACCTCCCAAACTGGCTCAACCTGGTGATCTGGTAAATGATGTGAGCTTAGCCCACTCCTCTATTTATTACTGTGTGGCCAGGTAAAATTCAAAGATGGTGATGATGCGTACAAAAGGAAGATAGATCAGCTCGTTGAGCAGTGTCACACCAGCAATTCTGTGCCCTACATCAGCAAAACCAAGGAGATGATTGTGGACTTCAGGAGGAAGTCAGGGGAACATGACCCAGTCCTCATCAAGGGCTCAGTAGTGGAGAGGGTCAAGAACCTCAAATTCCTGGGGTGTCAACATCTCCGAGGATCTGTCCTAGAGCCTCCATGACGACGCAATCACGAAGAAGACTCGACCGTGGCTATATTTCGTGAGGAGTTTGAGGTATGTCATCAAAGACTCTCCAGGTGGACCGTGAAGAGCATCCTGGCTGGTTGCATCACTGCCTGGTACGGAGGTGCTAACGTTCAGGACAGGAAAAAACTCCAGAGAGTTGCTAACTCGGCCTGCGACATCACGGGGCACCAGTCTTCACTCCATTGAGGTCGTCGACATGAGGTGATGTCTTTAAAAAGCCCCCTCTATCTTCAAAGCCGACCCCAGCACTGGGGCCAGGCCTCCTTCACTCTGCTACCATCAGGAAAAAGGTCCAGGAGCCTGAAGACGAGCACGCAGCGGCACAAGGACAGCTTCTTCCCCTCCGCCATCAGATTCCTGAATGAACAACGAACCAAAGGCTTAGACTTTTCTTGCACTATTTTCATTTATTTGATAAGCTGGTTGATATAGCCAGAAGATGGCAGAGCTGCCCCTGGTGTGGACCCATGGGGAGCAAGGAGCGGTGATGCAGTGCTCCCTTGGGGTCCAACCGCCCCGGTAGGCTGCCGTCAGCTCCACAATGGCCATTAAAGGATCCATATCGGTGGTTCCATTTAAAATCCCGCCACCTGTGGCCAAGATGGCGGCGCCTCTGATCGGCAGCGGCCACAAGGGGGAGTGGAGGACTGGAGCAGGGCACCGGAAAATGGGTAGACCCCCCCCAACCCGGCTGAGAAGGAGAGGAGATGACGACCAAGGCTGGCGGACCAGCGAGGGTCATGCAGCGGGGCTGCTGGCGACTGGCTGGAAGGGAACCAGGATAAGAGGGGCGCTGAAGGTTTCCTGACCACGTCGGGGAGGCGGTTCGGACCTGGAGCTCGGGTCGCCAATGGTTCGGACTGGGCTGTGTGTGGCTGCGGAAGCGCTGGAGGCGAATCTACGGACACTCGGTGCGGTCTCCTGTGGAAGGAGAGGGGAAACAAGCATTGGGGAACTCCGGGCCAGCGCCTAGTCGGCCACCCGCTCGTCGACGTCCAGGAGTGGCCCGCTGTTGGTTTCACTCGGCCACCCGCCGCTGGCTTTGCCTCAGCGTTCCGCCAACAACACAAGAGAGCCGCGGATCCGCCGCCCGGTGAGTGCCCGCCGCGCTGGGAGGGACGGGGGCAGGCGGGGAGGGAGAACGGAGAACGGAGGCGGGCGTCGGGCTCCCTCCCCACCACCCCGACCCCATCTCCCCTGACACGGGGCCACAGCCGCCTCACGCCCCGGCGAAAGGGCGCCATGGTGGGGGCCCCCTTAAAGGCGACCCTTCTTCAGCCGGCAGGAAGAAGGAGAGAGAGGGGAGGGCGCGCCTTCCCCTTTAAGAGCCGTCCTCTTAAAGGCGGTAGCCGCCCTTGCGTGAGCCGGTGGGGTAACGGACGCTTAGGGGCGCCTTTCCCTTTAAGAGCACAGAACCTTCAGAAATTGGAGCAGGGGGTTGGCCATCCGGCCCGTCGAGCCTGTTCTGCCATTCAGTGAGATCATGGCTGATCTGATGATGGTCCTATCTGCACCGACCTGCCTGTTTTCCATAGTTTTTAATTCCCCCTACTATGTAAAAACATCTATCCAGCCTTGGCTTAAATATATTTACTGAGGACATCGATGGGCGGCGAATTCCACGGACTCACCACCCTCTGAGAAAAGCTTGTCTCCGTCCTAAATCTGGATCTTCAGGCGATGTCTCCTCGTCCTGTCTCCCCCACCAATGGGAACAACTTATCAGTCTCTATCGTATCTCTGCCTTTCATAATTTTATACGTTTCCACTCTCGTTCTTTTGAATTCCAGCAAGTGCAGTCCCAGACGCCCCAATCTCTCCTCACAGGCCAACCCCCTCCTCCCTGGAATCCACCTCTGCACCGCCTCCAGACCAGAATTGCACGCAGATCCCCAGATGCGGCCTCGCCAGGACCCTGTACGGTTACAGCAGAACTTCCCTGTCCCCACTGTGGCTTCCATAATGTTTTGTTTTCTCCTTTATTTGCCCTTGTCCTGCACAGTTTTACATTTGTAATGAAACAACATGTACGTAATTAAAGTGCACGTTCTAGATTTCACTCAAGGTTATTTGTATACGTCTTGGGTTTGACCACGTGGAAATGACAGCATTTTTTTTATAAATAGTTCCCCCATTTCAGGGCACTGTAGTGTTTGGGACATTTGGTTTCACAGGCATTTGTGAGTAGTCAAGAATGTTTAAGTCAGTGATTCTCAACCTTCCCTTCCCACTCACATACCACCTTAAGCAATCCCTTACTAATCACAGAGCACTGATGGCAGAGGCATTACTTGAAGTGGGATGCGAGTGAGACACTGGTTTAATTGCTTCATTGGTGCTGGTTTAAGAGAGCTAGGCTTGCTTTTGATCACCTTTCGAGTCAATTGTTGCCATTTTTCAACCCGAGGATTCAAGTTGTGCCAAGGGAAGTCAAAGAAGCCAAGATGAGGCTGAAAACCAAGAATAAAATAGTAAGAGACATCGCCCAAACCTTGGGGTGACCAAAATCAACAGGTTGGAACGTCTTTAAGGTGCACCGATGAGCTCAGTAATTGCTAAAGGACTGGTACTGCAAGGAAGGCCTCCTCTCCCGATGATACAGGAATTCTCGTCATAATGAAGAAAAATCCCCAAGCTCCTGTCCGACAGATCAGGCACACTCTTCAGGAGGCAGGTGTGGACGTGTCAATGGCTCCTGTCCACAGAAGACTTCATGAACAGAAATACAGAGTCTACACTGCAAGATGCCAACCACGGCAGAGGTAGTCTGCTTTGGATCTTGGGCAGTTCCTTTACGCCTCCACACTTTGCTCTTGACATCACTCTGACACAGGTTAATCATGCTCTCGTCTGTCCGCAAGACCTTTTTCCAGAATTTTTCAGTGTCTTTTAAATACTTCTTGGCAAACTGTGATCTGTCCGTCCTGTTTCTGTGGCGAACTAGTGGTTGGCATCTGCAGCGCAGCCTCTGCGTTTCTGTTCATGAAGTCTTCTGCGGACAGGAGCCATTGACACGTCCACACCTGCCTCCTGAAGAGTGGTCCTGATCTGTCGGACAGGAGCTTGGGGATTCTTCTTCATTATGACGAGAATTCCTGTGTCATCAGCAATGGTTGTATTCCTTGGCCGACCAGTCCCTTTGCGACGACTGAGCTCACCAGTACACGTTTTCTTCCTAATGGTGTTCAACGCTGTTGATTTTGCTTATCCTAAGGTTTAGGCAATGTCTCTTACTGTTTTATTCTTGTTTTTCAGCCTCATCATGGCTTCTTTGACTTTCATTGGCACAACCCCCAAGTTGGGGAATCAGAGGTGGAGAGGGTGAAAGCACGTCAGCGTCTCTACTTCCTCAGGAGATTGCAGAGGATTAGTAATGACACCAGAAATTTCTACAGAGATGCAGTGGGAAGTGTGCTGACCAGCTGCATTACATTCTGATATGGGGGGACACCAATGCCCCTGAGTGTAAAGCCCTCCAAAGGGTAATGGACACAGCCCAGGACACCACAGGCAAAACCCTCTCCACCATCGAGAATTTCTGCTGGGGACACTGCTGTCAGAGGGCAGTAGCAATCATTAAAGATCCTCACCACCCAGCACACGCTCTGTTCTCGCTGCTGCCATCAGGGAAGAGGTCGGGGTGCCTTAAGACTCGCACCTACCAGGTTTGGGGACAGCAGCTACCCCATCAGACTCCTCAATGACAAACTCAATCAGGGACTCATTTAAGGACTCTTACTTGTGCACTTGATTGATTTTTCTTTTTGTTCTCTCTGTATTGCAGTTTGTTTACATACATTATTTGTTTACAGTTTATTTGTTTACATGTTCACGCTACAGTTTTTTTGCACTACCAATTGATGGTAATTCTGCCGTGCCCACATGAAAAAAGAATCTCAGGGTTGTATGTGATGCTATGTACTCGGACAATAAATCTGAAATCTTGTGTTGAAAAATGGCAACGACAGTCTCCAAAGGTGATCAGAAGCTTAGAAACAGGCCTAATTCTCTTATACCTGGTCCAATGAAGCAATCAAACCTACCTGAGTACTCACAAACAAATGTCCCAAACACTATGAGGCCCTTTTAGAACTATGTCTAAAAAGTGCTGCAATCTCTGCAGGGTCAAACCAAAATGTACATAAATAACCTTGAATAAACTCTGGTACATGCACTTTAATTACATGTGAATTGTTTGATTACAAATTTAAAACTGTGGAGCACGGGGGCAAATAAAGTGTCTTTGGGGGCCACTGTAAATTCCACCCCTCCAGCAAGGAAAGGCCAACGGTAATTTGCCTGCTACACCTGGCCAGCCAACGTTTTACGAGCAAACTGATCCCCATCCCACCTGAAGCGATCCCTCTGCCGTCGGTGCTCCCGTGATTAGTACGGGATTGCTTCAGGTGCGAGTGGGGAAGGAAAAGCATTGACTAGTCATGTGCATAGCTTCATCGCTCCCAATGGAAAAGGGCCAATGGCAACTTTTCTCAAGCCCAATAATTCAGTGACAACCGGGTCTAGAGCAGTGTTTCTCGACCTTCCCTTCCCACCCACATCCCACCTTAATCAACCCTTTACTAATCGCAGAGCCCCCGATGGCACAAAGTGGGATGCGAGTCGCCGTGGGGGGGGGGGGGGGGTGCGCTGGTGGGCGCCTGTCAAACGCTGGCTTGCGTGTCTCTCGCAGGGGGCGATGGCCAGCGGGAAGCTGCTCCGTTTCCAGTTCCCCGAGCACGAAGGCTCGACCCTGCGGCGGATGAACGAGCTGCGGAGGGAGGAGTGGTTCTGCGACGTGACCATCGTGGTGGGCGGCCTGCGCTTCCCGGCGCACCGCGTAGTGCTGGCCGCCTGCTCGCCCTTCCTGCGCGACCGCTTCCACATGGACCCGTCGCGGGAGGTGCAGGTGTGCCCCATGGCCGGCGCCGAGGTGGTGCTGCGCCTGCTGCTCTCCTGCTACACCGGCGCCCTGGAGTTCCCCTTCCGCGAGATCGTGGACTACCTGGCGGCCGCCAGCTGCTTGCAGATGGAGCATGTGGTGGAGAAGTGCCGTCAGTCGCTGAATCCCTGCGTGGCTTCCCTCCTGGTCGAGGAAGGGGACGGGCGCCCCTCCACCCCGCAGATGGCCTCCTCCTCCTCCTCCGGCCGGGTCCCGGAGCCGTGGCCCGGCGCCGAGGGAGCGGTGAAGCAAGAGCAAGACGGCCACCAGCCCACCCTACCCGAGCCCGATCCCCGCATCCATTCCACGGTGGGCGCCAAGGCCGAGGAGCCGGCCGGCGCTGAGGTGGAGCTGCCCGAAGAAGACGACGAGAGCTCGGCCAGCGACAGCCTGCAGCGGGGGGGCGAGGAGCTCCTGACCCCGCCCGAGGTCAAGCCGGCCCGCTGCTCCGAGTGCCCGGCTGCCTTCGAGCAGCGGGAGCACCTGGCCGCCCACATGGTCACCCACCGGCTCTACATGTGCCTGCTGTGCGGCAAGGTGTTCAAGAAGAACGCGCTCCTCGCCCAGCACATCAACGTGCACACTGGCTTCAAGCCCCACTGCTGCGCCGTGTGCGGCCGCACCTTCACCCAGAAGCGCTCGCTCAAGGACCACATGAACGTGCACAACGGCGACGCGCCCCACTGCTGCAACTACTGCGACATGCGCTTCACCCACTACAACACGCTGCGCGTCCACCTGCGCGACCTGCACGGCAAGACCACCACCAGCAACTCCAGCGACAGCCGGCTGGCCGAGATCAAGGTGGTCGTTCCTTAGGGCAGGTGGGCGGGCGAGGCCGGGAGGGAAGTCCGCCTCGCTCGCCCCGGGGGGTGGCGACCGCGCCCGAACTGCAGTCGCCCCCCTCCCCATCCGCCGCCGCCGCCTGTGGATTTGGTGTCCGGGGTGGTGGACCGAGACGAGACCACCCCGGCTGACACGCGCACGCCAACATTCCTAGAACATCAAACAGGTTGAAGCCACTGCATTGCCAATCCGCCGCCTTGCAACGACCCCCTCCCCCTTCTATGCTCCATTCGCCCTTCCCTCCAGGCAGGGCCCGAGCGACCGTGAAAACACTCGACCTCTTTCACCCCGTGTGCTGATCGCGCCCCCCCAACCCGCCACTCGAAGCAGTTTTGACTCGTCTTCCCTCGGTTTGTTGTAGCCCGTGTTGAACCCACCCATGCCTGCTGTTGACAGAACACTCCCGCTCATCCTCAAGGCCGACCCAACTACCATCTCCAGTGTGTCCTGGACCATTCTGTGTGGAAGTAAAACACACGGATGCCTGCAGGCAAAAACGCAACGCTGGAGAAACTCAGCAGGTCAAACAGCGTGCTTTATATTAGCAGAGGTAAAGGTCCAGAACCAAGGTTTCAGGCTTGAGCTCTTCATCAGGGGTGTGATCTTTTGGCAAAGGGCTCAAGCCCGAAATGTTATCTTTGCTACATGAAGTCCACTGTTTCTCCAGTGTTGTGTTTTACCATTCCGAATGGGAAGGTTTGACCTCCCATCGCCCCACCCAGCGCTTTAATTCTGTGCCACCGTCCCGTGAACATCTCCCCTCTGGACTCACCCACTCTGGTCCCGTCCAACACTACCCCCTCCCCCCAAAAATCTCCCAACCTTCACTCTCCAAGAGGAACTGCCCTGGATTGTCCAGTCTGCACCCCCTCCGCCCTGGCGCTGGAACCGTGGCGCAGCCCGTCCCGCGCTCGACTGCCTCCAATCATCGTGGAAGCATTACAGCACAGAAAGCAGGCCTTTCGGCCCTTCTATTCTGTGCCGAACTATCATTCTGCCTAGTCCCACTGACCTCCACCCAGTTCATACCCCTCCCACCCATGTCAAAATTGAGCCTGTGTTTACCACCTCAGCTGGCAATTCCTACCACTCTCTGTTACAAACTTCCTTAACGGGAAGCAAACCCTTCTTTGTTGCCTTGTCTGTTGTAATTACACTTCGCTGCACTTGTTTAAGGAACTCAAACTCTCTTCGCAGAGCCTCTTTAATTTTAATCGGTGCGTGCTTCTTTGTCAAATAAACCATAAACCAAAGTCCACCATCGCCGGACGCACCTTCTCGGTGCCTCACCGCCTAGGCGAGGTACCACTGATGGTACCTGCACCAATTCATTGCACTGCCTTTTCGCTGGGGTGCATCTGGACCTCATCTCCCACTCTGCCCATTGACATCACACGTACATCTTGCATTTTCCAGGAGACCTCTGGAAAAACCATTGTGAAGTTCTAAAAATATTTTATCATTCATGAAATTAAATTCCCCCTCCCCCCTCTCCCTTTTGCAGCCTAGGGCAATTTGAGGGCAGATTTATAGAAATAAAATGTTTATATTAAAAAAACTGTGTTTGTCTGACGGACTCACCGCTGATCTCAAACTCGGGGCTCGGGTCCAAACCATCACTCCGGCAGAACTCTGAAACAAGCGGGGAACCCATTGGAGGTTGTGAGGCCAGGCAGCGTCTGCGGAGGCTGGGGAAAAACCTACCAGAAGCATAGAGGCCAACATTACCTGCTGGCGGAACTTGGCGAGGTCAGCAGCCCATCAGCGGGAGAAAAAGAGTAAACAAAATGAGAAGGTGGATGGGCTCGACGGGTTTTGATAAAGGGCTCCAATGAGGAAAATGTTTTCCCACCGCATCTCCCCACGGTCTGAGTGTCGAGTATGGATGTTCTGGTAAGGTGGTACACGACAGTATGGTGCGGTCAAATTTGGAGTATGGTGTGCAGTTTTGCTCACTTAACTACAGGAAAGATATGAATAAGATTGAAAGATTTACTAGGATGTTGCCCGGACTTCGGGGACGGAGTTACAGGAAAAGGTTAAGTATGAAAGGTCGCTGAATATTTGCAATCATAGTACGACAAGAAAAACTGTGTTTCCTTGCGTGCAGAAAGTTTTCTGTTCGGTCAACTAGTAAGGGGAAGACTTCCAGAGGTAGATGGTCATGGGGGGGCGGGGGGGGGGGGTTATTCTTGAGCCTAGACCAGTGGTTCTCAACCTTTTTCTTTCCACTCACATCCCACTTTAAGCATTCTCTATGCCGTCGGTGCTCTGTGATTAGTAAGGGATTGCTTAAGGAGGTATGTGGGTGGAAAGAAAAAGTTTGAAAACCACCGTTTTAATCGTCCCTCATTGACTCGTTATGTGCACTGTTTCAGAACTCCAAAGAAATGGCCAATGACCATTTTTCTCAAGCAAAATATTTCACTGACAATTGAGTCTCGAGAAGTGATTCTCAACCTTCCCTTCCCACTCGCATCCCACCTTAAACAATCTCTCACTAATCACAAGCATAGGGATTACTTAAAGTGGGATGTGAGTGGAAAGAAAAAGGTTGAGAACCACTTACCTATTCCAAAGGTGCTCTGCACTTAGTAAGGCATTGCTTAAGATGGTATGTGAGTGGGAATTAAAAAAAGGGCAGAGAACCACTGGTCTAGGATGTCATGTTGAAGTTGGTGAGGCCAAATTTAGATATTATGTGCAGTTCTGGTTGCCAGACTACAGGAAGGATATCAATAAGACTGAAAGATTGCAGAGAAGATTTACTGGAATGTTGCCAAATTTTCAGGAGTTGAGTTACAGGGAAAGATTAAATAGGTTAGGGCTTTATTCCTTAGAGCGAAGAAGAATGAGGGGAGATTTGATTGACATTTACAAGATTATGAGAGGAGTAGACAGAGTGGATGTGAGGAGGCTTTTTCCACAGACGGGGGAGATAAATATGAGAGGCCATAGTTTTAAGCTGAAAGAGAGAAAGTTCTTAATTCGGATAGTGATTGGAATGTGGAATGAGTTGCCATCTGATGTGAATGCGGGCTTGATCTTGAATTTTAAGAAAAATTGGATAGATGGGAGAGGTCTGGAGGGTGATGGAATGGGAGCAGGTCAATGGAACGAGTGGATAATGGTTGGCACAGACTAGAAGGGCCGAATGGTCTGTTCTTCTGTGCTGTATCATTCTATGGTTTTAAGAACTGGGTTATGTAGAGATCTAGTGTCAAAGGAACACTGCAAGAAGTAAACAATACAGTGAGTGCAGAATGACTCTGCCCAGAGTGACCCATTACAGAAAAGATCTGCTTACAGAATCCACCTCTGGGGGGGGGGGGGGGGGGAAGGAAATCCCATTGCAGGCAGGTCTGGTGCAGAGTCATCCATCTTGCAAGGTGGCCTATTAGTTATCTGCCAGCAGTGGCTCCATCCAAGTAATCTAGTTGCAGAGGGGGGCAAGGTGCAGTGATCCTCGACCATGATCAAGATTCTGGGCGGCCCAACACTGTCAGCCAACTGCAGAGCTGCAAGTGCAGTGATTGTCCTGTTGGGAAGAGAATCAGATTCGATGGGTTGACAGAGAGATGATTCTGGGCACAAGTGTTACAATCACACTTCTATTAACAAACAGGGAGAATGTTAAATGGTACTCGATCACCATTTCACTTAAGCAACAACATCGACATTCACCTCGGATTTGGGTCGGACTCCAACTACGGTAAACCTATACCCAACACGCTCACACACTACAAACACACACCCGATTCCCTGACCAACAGGGGTGCTGCAAGTATTGATCTATTGCAATACTACACCCACACTTACCATGACCCTTCCCGCGGTGTCCACAGTAGTGACCTGAAGTGGAGTGATGTCCGGGCTTGGACCACGAGGCAGAGAGACAGAGTGTGCTGGTGCATTGGTGATAATCTGTGCTTCTAGCCAATAATTACCCCAGATCATTTAAATTAGCCAAAGGCAAGATATGCCTAATGGGTGGCCGGAGTCCAACCTTGACTGACAGGTGATATGACTTCTAAATAAGTTTCAGATGGGGAGGAACATGTGATTATCCTCAATACATAAATTCCAGACAGGCAGGGAGGACACGATTCCTGCACACACATTAAACCCCTTGGAAGTCATATTCCTCTGCGATCAATATGAAGACAATCAATACTCTAGGTACATGTTATAACTATAAAAAAGGAAAAGGAAAAAAACCAATACCAATCAATATGTGCCTTCCTTATGGTGGACAAGGCACATAATTGGATTCAATGACAATGTCTCTCTCCTCGACCAAACAGGATTGCTGTGTTCCTGATAGAGCAGGGTGATGTGGTGCCCCAAGAACCTGTGTTGGATCCCTGTAATGCAGTGATTCTCAACCTTCCCTTCCCACCCACATCCCACCTTAAGCAATCCCTTACTGATCACAGAGCACCAATGCCATAGGGATGACTTAAAGTGGGATGAGAGCCGGAAGGAGTCAGAATTGAACATTAGCCAATTTGTGATTTTAAGTAAAAGCTCCTGAAGACCCCACCCCGTGAGATACAGGCTGAGTCTCCAAAATCCAAAACTTTTTCCGTCTGTGGTCTTATAAGGTAAAAGAGTTCAGAAATCCAGATCAGAGAGGATGTTAGTAGTGTATTATAGTTGCATATATAAATATTTTTTTATTTTAAAGTGAACACCTGTATCTTTAAGTCTGAGTGAATGTGTGCATTTTTAAAATGGTGTTCCAAAATCTGAAAGCTTCCAGTCCCATGCATTTCAGATAAGGGGTACATGACCTGCATTTGTTTCTGTGAGGGTTGGTGGGGACGCTGCCATTGTCAAGTGAAACAAAATATATGTTTCTTTATAGTGCAGTGGTTCCAAAACCCTCTCAGGCTGCGCACCACCCTGGCTCCAAGATCACAATCCCCGCCCTCGCCCCACGCACACACACCTCTTTCTTACTGACAATATAAAACAACAACTAATCTGACACTATAAACAAGCTTATGTATTTCACAATGAAACTTATAGTAGACTAATTTATTTAGCCAATTGAAAGGGTCAATTTATATGGCACCTGTAACTACAATACAAGTCTGAAGATAACTTGTGATGCTCACAGAACCCTCACCGCACCCCCCCTCCCCCCCCCCCCCAACAACCCGTAACCCATCCGCGACTAAATGCATGATCACCCGTCCCCCAGCACCATCCACTGTTTGACCTGGCTGAGGAGTGGCGCGTGTCCTGTCCAGACCACGGCCGCTTATACATTATGCAGAGTAGATGCCCCATCTCAGGGGGCTGTTAAAAAAAAGGTCCATTTTAAAGGCTGTACTGTTACAAGATCAAACCAACAACCACAAAGAAGGCATATCACACAGGGGTAAAGATGAACAATTACTTTATTAACAAAAATTCACCTTCAAACTTTAATTCAAATCCCCCTTTTATAACAATGCCCACTGGTTACTATGCAAATTTCTATAACAGGGTAAAACTAATAAATTCCCCACCCTAAATATAAAATGTAATTAAAGTCGAAGTTATATTTCCAACCAGCCCACAGAAAAACTTAGACACAAAACAAACACAAAATATACAAGAATCACAAGACTTCGATCTCAACGAAGCAAAGATCATAAACAAAATACAGTTGGTTTGGTAAACTGAGACCAAAAGATATTTGAGAGAGAGAGAGAGAGAGAGAGGGAGAGAGGGGAGGTTGTCTTGTGTTGCTGCAGAGAGAGGAACCACGGCTTGGTCCAGATCCTTCTGGCTGCCTTCGGAATGTTCATCCCTTTTAAAATGCCCAACATTCTAACTGTCCTCCAGACCATGACTCATGGTCTGTGCCTCCTTCCACTCCACAGCACTACCTACTGGTGGTTTATCGTTCAAGTCCAGACATTTCTAGATCATCTTCTGCACATGCCCAGTCCATCTCCCATTCCTCAGCAGTCCACCTTCACCCTGGCTCTCCAAGGCAAACTGTCACTTTTTAACATAAAACCACACAACACATACGTCAATACACAACACAGAACTCTGTAACAGCTGCGATAAAAAAGTGATGCAACTCAAAATTTATGCGAGGCAAAATTAGATGCCATGCACATTTGATGCCACATAAAAGAAGTTAAAACACGATGCTGGAGAAACTCCGCAGATCAAACAATGTCCTTTTTATAGCAGAGATAAAGTCACATAACTAACGTTTCAAGCTTGAACACTCCAACAATGTATTTATTTTTATTTAGACATACAAAGGATCTGAATCTTTCATTGCCCGATGAGGCTTGGGGCTCCATTTGATTAACACAAATTCCTTTTGTGTATGGCTTTGTTTGCAGCAATTTAAGGTGGTCCATAGAGCACATATGTCTAAAGTTAAATAGTCTAATTTCTACTCAGACACAAATCCTCTATGTGACAAATGTAAAACAGGTGATGCTTCTTTAGTTCATATGTCTGGACCTGCCCTGACTTAGCAGAATTTTGGAAAGATGTTTTTCGAACACTATCGGTAATTCTTAAGATAAAATTGGAACCTGCCCTTTAATTGCACTATCTGGATCATCTCAAGATGTTGAATTTTATCTTTTTCTTCAGTGATAGCCAGACATAGAATTTTGATTAAATGGAAAGATAGTACTCCGCCTACACACACACACAACGGCGAAAGGATATTATGTCTCATTTAACTCTGGGGGATAAAAAATTAGATGAGCTATCAAGGATACAAGCATTCGGTTTCAAAAGATATGGTGCCTATTTATGGACGATGATCGTAATCTGTAGCTTTATAGTTCTGGAATTTTAGCGCTGTGTTGTCCCTCTCCAAGTTGGTGGGGGGGTGGGGGGTTCATTTGGTTCATACATGTCAACTTTCATTTCTTTTTCAATCTTTTTTATTGTTTTTTTTTTTAATAATGAATACAGTACAACAAAGAAAAGGGAATGAAACTGAAAATACAATATCACAAGCGTATGTATGTCAAGATAAAACTTTCCAATGGTTCTTTCCTCTCCCATCCCACTTTAAGTATTCCCTGAGCCATCTGTGCTCTTGGATTAGTAAGGGATTGCTTAAGGTGGTCTGTGAGTGGGAAGAGAAAGTTTGAAAACCACTGTTCTAATTGACTCGTTATGTGCACGGTTTCATCGCTCCAAAGGAAATGGGGCCAGTGACAATTTTTCTCAAGCAAAGTATTTCAGTAACAATCCGGTCTAGAGCAGTGATGGTTTGCCCTTGATGAAGGGCTCAAGTCCGAAATGTTGGTTCTGTGTCTTGATCTTTGCTCTGTAAAGGACACTGTTGGACCTGCTGGGTTTCTCCTGCATTGGGTTTTTACTTCAACCACAGTGTCTGCAGACTTGTGTTTTACTCCATTGCCTTACTTTGCCTCTTTTTCTTGCATTATTTTGGAAGGCAGGTTGCATGAGCTGCGGAGTTGGCGCAAAACCCCGAATTTCGACAATTCCTTGTGCGGTCTGCCTCCGGGAACTCCGGGGCTGCAATGGTTGGCCCGCACCCTGGCCTTCGAGGGAGCCCGGAGTTGCAGCCTCGGCTTTCGCTCGGCCACCGTTGCCGCCGCTCGGAGCCACGGATCCGGCGCACCGGTGAGTGTCCGCCAGGCCGGGGGTGGGAGGCGGCCGTCGCCGCCCGCTTCGTGCCGATCGGTCCGCCGCGGCCGCGGTGAGGCCTCCCCCGGGTCCGTCTCACCCATGGGTGCCGCCTGGCCCTTCCCACCCACCCACTCACTGGTAGTGGGTGTCCTGCCCTGAGGATTGTGGGTGATCAACCCTCAGCCGTAGTGGGCGCCCCCCCACCCAGGGGTGCACCCTCTTGCTGGCATGGGTGCCCCTTGGCTCAGGGATGCACCAGGTTGGCCCTCCTACTGAAGGGCAGGGATCCCCTCTCCACCCTGCCACCACACATGGGTGCCCCCTTATGCAGGGATGCACCCTCTTGTTTAACTAGTCATGGAATTGAGAGCCCCTTCCCCACCCTACTTCCAGTGAACAGAGGGCACCTACTCTTCTCCACCCCTTCCTCCCCCTTCTCCCTCTTTCCCCTTCCCCCTCTCTCCCCTTCCCCCTCTCTCCCCTTCCCCCTCTCCCCTTCCCCTCTCTCCCCTTCCCCCTCTCTCCCCTTCCCCTCTCTCCCCTTCCCCCTCTCTCCCCTTCCCCCTCTCTCCTTCCCCCTCTCTCCCCTCCCCCTCTCTCCCCTTCCCCCTCTCTCCCCTTCCCCCTCTCTCCCCTTCCCCCTCTCTCCCTTCCCCCTCTCTCCTTCCCCCTCTCTCCCCTTCCCCTCTCTCCCTTCCCCCTCTCTCCCCTTCCCCCTCTCTCCCCTTCCCCCTCTCTCCCCTTCCCCCTCTCTCCCCTTCCACCTCTCTCCCCTTCCCCCTCTCTCCCTTCCCCCTCTCTCCCTTCCCCCTCTCTCCCCTCCCCCCCCTCTCTCCCCCCTCTCCCCCCTCTCTCCCCTTCCCCCTCCTCTCCCCTTCCCCCTCTCTCCCCTTCCCCCTCTCTCCCCTTCCCCCCTCTCCCCTTCCCCCTCTCTCCCCTTCCCCTCTCTTCCCCTTCCCCCTCTCTCCCCTTCCCCCTCTCTCCCCTTCCCCCTCTCTCCCCTTCCCCCTCTCTCCCCTTCCCCCTCTCTCCCCTTCCCCCTCTCTCCCCTTCCCCTCTCTCCCTTCCCCTCTCTCCCTTCCCCCCTCTCTCCCCTTCCCCCTCTCTCCCCTTCCCCCTCTCTCCCCTTCCCCCTCTCTCCCCTTCCCCCTCTCTCCCCTTCCCCCTCTCTCCCCTTCCCCCTCTCTCCCCTTCCCCCTCTCTCCCCTTCCCCCTCTCTCCCCTTCCCCCTCTCTCCCCTTCCCTCTCCTCCCTTTCCCCCCTCTCTCCCTTCCCCCTCTCTCCCCTTTCCCTCTCTCCCCTTCCCCCTCTCTCCCCTTCCCCCTCTCTCCCCTTCCCCCTCTCTCCCCTTCCCCCTCTCTCCCCCTTCCCCCTCTCTCCCCTTCCCCTCTTCCTCCCTTTCCCCCTCTCTCCCCTTCCCCTCTCTCCCTTCCCCTCTCTCCCCTTCCCCCCTCTCTCCCCTTCCCCCTCTCTCCCCTTCCCCCTCTCCCCTTTCCCCTCTCTCCCCCTTTCCCCTCTCTCCCCCTTTCCCCTCTCTCCCTTTCCCTCTCTCCCCCTTCCCTCTCTCCCCTTCCCCTCTCCTCCCCCTTCCCCCTCTCTCCCCCTTCCCCCTCTCTCCCCTTCCCCTCTCTCCCCCTTCCCCCTCTCTCCCCTTCCCCCTCTCTCCCCTTCCCCCTCTCCCCCTTCCCCCCTCCCCCTTCCCCCTCTCTCCCCTTCCCCCTCTCTCCCCCTTCCCCCTCTCTCCCCTTCCCCCTCTCTCCCCCTTCCCCCTCTCTCCCCCTTCCCCCTCTCTCCCCCTTCCCCCTCTCTCCCCCCTTCCCCTCTCTCCCCCTTCCCCTCTCTCCCCCCTTCCCCCTCTCTCCCCCTTCCCCTCTCTCCCCCTTCCCCTCTCTCCCCCTTCCCCTCTCTCCCCTTCCCCCTCTCTCCCCTTCCCCTCTCTCCCCCTTCCCCCTCTCTCCCCTTCCCCTCTCTCCCCCTTCCCCCTCTCTCCCCTTCCCCCTCTCTCCCCCTTCCCCCTCTCTCCCCCTTCCCCCTCTCTCCCCCTTCCCCACTCTCCCTTCCCCTCTCTCCCCCTTCCCCCTCTCTCCCCCTTCCCCCTCTCTCCCCCTTCCCCCTCTCTCCCCCTTCCCCCTCTCTCCCCCTTCCCCACTCTCTCCCCTTCCCCCTCTCTCCCCCCTCCCTTCCCCTTTTCTCCCCCCCCTCTCCTCCCTTCCCCCTTTCTCTCTTTCCCTTCCTCTTTTCCCCCTCCCCCCCCTCTTCCTTTCCCCCTCATGCTGGGGGAGCCCCACTCCCCTTTCCCCGTCTGTATTTGCTCTCCTTCCCTCTTGGTTCTCCTCTCCCCATTCACTGTCAATCTGCAACCTGTTCTAATTAAAATAGTGTATTGTCATCTGATTGTACGCGTACAACCTGACGAAACAAGGTTCTCCGGTCCTTGGTTCAAAACACACAGCCAGACATAACCCACATACAGACAATACACAGGCAGTACAAGTAGTCATATATTCAAATAAAGACATCCCACCCCCAAGGACCTTTCCTCCTCCCATTTCTGTTTCAAGGTTTGACCCAAGCCTTGATTAGTGACAAGGTCCGGGGAAGGTGTGAGTTACTGTTCTACGGGCGGCTCTGGATTGGAGAGGCCGGAGGTCACTTTGTTGAGCACTTTGGCTCTGTCCGCTGCAATAGTGGGGATCTCCCAGTGGCCGCTTGTTTCAATTCCCTGTCCCATTCCTTTGATTTCATGTTTGTCCATTGTCTCGTGCACGGCCAGACTGAGACCACCCGCAGCTTGGGGGAACAGCACCTCGTCTTCTGATTGGGCAGCCTCCAACTGGATGGTATTAACAACCTCTCTGGCTTTCATTCACCCCCCCCCCAACTCCTCCCTTACTTCTTCCCTCATTGTCTTCCCCATGTCTTTTCACACAGACACAATAAATTCTTACCTTTTCTCTTATCTTCAATTAACACCCTTTGTTGGTCTGGATTCCTTCCCCAGCAGCACTGTTTGAATTCTGAGATTTCCTGCTTATTCCTTGATGAAGGGCTCAGGCCAGAAATATCAGCAATATATCTCTGACTTATGGCCGCTGAAAAGATCAGCTGAGTTCCTCCAGCATTTCTCTGATTTTTAAAAAAAAACTACAATCACAGTGTTTCACTGTCTAGACCAGTGGTTTTCAAACTTTTTCTTTCCACCCACATCCCACTTGAAGTATTCCCTATGCCCTCTGTTTCAGGGATTACTTCAGGTTGTCTGTGAGTGGAAAGAAAAAGTTTGAGAACCACTGTTTTAATATCGTCCCTCATTGACTCATTATGTGGACGAGTTCATTGCTCCAAATGAAATGGGCCAATGACCATTTTTCTCAAGCAAAATATTTCAGTTACAATTGGGCCCAGAGCAATGGTTCTCAACCCTCCCTTCCCACTCACATCCTAGCTATGCCATCGGTGCTCGGTGATTAGTAAGGGATTGCTTAAGGTGGGATTTGTGTGGAAAGAAAAAAGGTCTAGACCGATTGCTGCTAATCTCTGCATCTCCCAAGTTCCCAACCTCCCCACCCCAACACCCACTGACCCAGTTACTCATCCCCATGTTAAAAGCCACAATTTTGCTTTTAAATCACCCTCCGCCACGCTCCTCAACCACTGATTTACAATAAAGATATCAATAGATTGAAAGAGTGCAGAGAAGATTGTTGCCCGGAGTTCAGGAACTGAATTACAGGGAAGGGTTAAACAGAATAGAACTTTATTCCCTGGAGCGTAAAAGAATGAGGGGAGATTTGATAGAGGTATTTAAATTTATGAGTGGCAAGTAGGCTTTTTTCCCCCACTGAGGGTAGGTGAGATACAAACCAGAGGATATGGGTGAAGGGTGAAAGGGAAAAAGTTTAGGGCAGTGGTTCTCAACCTTTTCTTTCCACTCCTAACCTATGCCATTGGTGCTCTGTGATTGCTTAAGGTGGTCTGTGAGTGGGAAGGGAAGATTGAGAACCACTGCTCTAGACCCAATTGTTACTGAAATATCTTGCTTGAGAAAAATTGTCATTGGCCCATTTCCTCTGGAGTTCTGAAACCGTGCACATAATGAGTCAATGAGGGACGATTAAAACAGGGGTTTTCAAGCTTTTTCTTTCCACCCACATCCCACCTTAGGCAATCCCTTACTAACCACAGAGCACCGATGGCATTGGGATTACTTAAAGTGGGATGTGAGTGGAAAGAAAAAGGTTGAGAACCACTGGTTTAGGGGGAACTTTTTCACACAGAGAGCGTTGGGAGTGTGGAACGAGCTGCCAGTTGGCGCAGGCTCAATTTTAACATTTATGAAAGAATTTGGACAGGTACAATGATGGGAAGGGTCTGGAGGGCTGTGGAATGGGTGCAGGTCAGTGGGGCTAGGTAGAATAATAGTTCAGCTAAGACTAGAAGGGCCGAAGAACCTGTTACTATGGTGTAGTGTTCTGCGGTGCTATGATTGCTGTTAATCTCTGCAGCCCTCCCAAGTTCCCAACCTCCCTACTCCAACACCCGCTGACCCAGTTACCCATCTCCTTTTTAAAATCCACAACCTTGCTTTTTGAACCCTCCCCCTCCCTTCCTCTCCACAGTCTGAAATTTATCCATCAAGTTCAATATTGTGCCGAGCTCTGGAATTTCCTCCTTTGCGGATGCCTCTCAAATCAGTCCATATCGAGTCTGCCCCACCATTTAATCATGACCTGATCCATTTTCCCACTTCCCTGATCCACGTCCCACTGCCCGGCCTTCTCCCTGTAACCTTCGATGCCCCCAGCTAATCCAGAACCAGTCAATCTCTGTCTTAAATACACCCGATGACCTGGCCTCCACAACTGCCCGTGGCAACAAATATCCCCTGGCTGAAGAAATTCCTCAGCATCTCTGTTCTCAGCTGCGGTCCGTGGTAGCAACAGCCGGGCTGCGTGCAGCAGGGTTTCCATGTGGCATGATACTGCGCCTCCTTGATTCGTGTAAGGAACAGGAGCCAGAGTGCTCACTCACTCATATCTACTCTGCTGACATCAGGATTATATTTGATCTTGCACTTCCAGTTGCATTTTCTTGGCTCGATCCCAGACGTCCCTCGATTAATGTCCAGAAATACATACAATCAATGATTGGGATAGTTTCCGGGGTACTGCAAGCAATTAGGAATGCGAACAACATGCTGTCGTTTATTGCAAAGGGAATTAATTATAGGAGAAAGAAAAATTATGCTTCGTTTGGTAAGAGAATTAAACCAGCTGTTGAATGAACTTAGCCAGTCAGGCATTGTCCGTGGACACAAGAGGCCGGTCAGCGATTTGGGCCTCCCCTCCCCCTCATAGACGCTGCTCGAACCGCTGAGCTCCCCCAACGATTTGTTTTCACTGCGGATTCCAGCAGCCTCATGTGCCGCCAGTGACGGGACCTCTTCTGCAAGGCAGCATGTGCCACTCATCTTTGCCCATCCCGTTGAGGTGTTCAGGGAGGGGTCTGTGCCCTGCTCTCGGGGAAGGGCGTGTTGCCTTCAGATTTATTGTCCGAGTATGTACACACAATCCTGAGATTCTTCTTCCTGTGCGTGAGGCACGATTACCACATCCTGGCAGTGCAAAGAAAAAATAGCTGACTCAACGTACACATGTAAACCAATAAAGAAATGTAAACAAACTGTGCAATAGAATAATATCCATCCCATAGGATGATGACTCTTCCTTTCAGTCAGTTTGTGGGGTTTGGTACGAGGATACCCCGCTCCACAGAAAGGAATAGCGTGTACGTGAATGGATTTTTAGGTGAGTGGGGGTTGCACAGGTCGAAACCCACCCTCTCGGGGAGATCCAAGGCGGCTGGGGGAAATTCTATGGCAGTGAATGGCCAGACCATGCTTCGATGCAAGGGTCATCGACCCTACGAGAGGGTTCATCCGTCCTTTGACTGGAATCTGCGTCCTGCAGGGTGTCTACCCACCCTGTGCACCAGGAAGCCAACCATGTGACAGGTAGTACTGGGTTACATGGTACCAGTAGCACTCAAACAAGTGACCTGATCCTACTGTGCAATACAGAGAAGAAAAAAAAGCTATAAAGTGCATAAGCAAGAGTCCTTAAATAAGTCCCTGATTGAGTTTGTGAACCGCTGGCTGATGAGGAGAGATTAGACAGGCCTGGATTACATCCAGTAGAGTTTGCAAAAAAATAAGAGGGACTTGTCTCACGCATGAAAGATGCTCTGTAATGTTTCTAAGGTGGTTGGATAGAGGATGTCTCCACTGGTGGGAGATTGTAGAAGAAAGGGGTCATTGTTTTAAAATAGAGATGAGGAGATTTATATTGAGGGTTGTGAATCTTTGGAGCTGATGAAGGTCTTTGACTTTTTTTTAAACACAAAGGAAGGCTTTAAAAAAATTGGCTGTTGATGGGAACGCTGGTAAAATTGTATTCGCAGAGCACTACAGCATGCTACAGGCCCTTAATATTTCCTACCAAAAAAACGAAACCTCTTAACTTTATTTTTCTTCCATCCATGTGCCTAAGAATCTCTTAAATGCCCCCTAATGTTTCAGCCTCCACCCCACCCCCGGCAGGGCATTCCAGGCACTCTCTGCATTTATTTAAAAATAACATACCCCTGATGCCTCCCCCAAACTTCCCTCCTTTCACTCTGTACGGATGTCCTCTGCTGTTTGCTTCTCCTGCCCTGGAAAAGAAGGTGCTGGCCGTCCACCTTACCTACGCCTCTCATAACCTTGCAGACCTCTCATCCTTCTTCGCTTCAAAGGAAAGAGTCCCTGCTCTGCAAACCTTGCTCACAAGATCTATTTTCCAATCCTGCAAAATCTCCTCTGCACCCTTTCCATACTTTCCACATCCTTCCTCATATTCTATGTGTGGTCTCACCAGAGCTTTGTAGAGCACCTCGCAACTCCTGAACTCAGTCCACTGACGAATGAAACCCCGCACCCCATAGGGCTTCTTAATTGTCCGATCAACCTTCGCGGCGACCTTGAGAGATATAATGGATTTGGACCCCAAGGCCCCTCTGTCTTCGACCTTCAGGTTTGACCTTCCAAAAATGCATCACCTCACACTTAACGGATTGAATTCAGTTCACCCACAATTTTAGGCCTGAAGGGGCTGAGGAACCTTCTCCCAATTTGGGTGTTCACTGAAGCTATACAGTTATCCTCTGAATGCAAGCTCCTCTCCTCAGTGGTCAACCACATTGTTTGAGGCTGTGAGCTTCCCCCCGCCCCCCACTAGTTTGTAATCTCTCCAGCTAGGGGAATCATCTTCCCTGACGCAACCAGTCTGTCAAACCCAAGAATGCTTTCCAGAGACAGAATTTATTGTCATGAACACATCACAAATTTCTTTACTTTGTAGCTGCATCTCAGTGCAAACATTTAGATAAACCATCTTAGAAAATAAATTAAAATAGTGCAAGAAAAAGACTAAGGCAGTGTCTGTGGTTCATTCAAGAAGTTGATGGCAGTAGCGAAGAAGCTGTCCTTGTGCTGCTGAGTGCTTGTCTTTAGGCTCCTGTACCTTTTTCCCGATGTTAGCAGAGTGGCCTGAGTGGTGGGGGTCCTTGATGATAGAGGCTGCTTTCTTGAGGCACTGCCTCTTGTGGATGTCCTCGATGGAATGTAGACTGGTGCCCCATGATGTCGCAGGCCAAGTTAGCAACCCTCTGGAGTACTTTCCAGTCCTGAGAGTTGGAGTCTCCGTACCAGGCATTAATGCAACCAGCCAGAATGCTCTCCATGGCACACCTGTACAGGTACACGATCCTTTATCCAGACATCTAAAATCCAGAAAGCTCCAAAATCTGGCAAGTGGGGAGAGAGGAGGCAGCGCGAGTTGGGTGAGCGAGGTGGGGGGAGATCGGCAGCGCGAGTCAGGCGGCTGAGAGACCAGTAGAGCAAGTCGGGTGGTTGAGAGACCAGTAGAGCGAGTCGGGCGGCCGGGAGAGCAGCATCATGAGTCAGGCGCCCAAGAGACTGGCAGAGCAAGTCGGGCAGGCGGGGGGAGATTGGCAGTGCGAGTCGGGCGGGCAAGGGGGGGTGGGGGAGTCGGCAGGGCGACTGGAAGGGGTCGGGGGTGGATACAGCAGCACAATTCGGGTGGGCTTAAATTTGGCTTTCCAAAATCTTGAAAAATCCAAAATTCGGAACACACTGTCCCCCCAGGGGTTCCGGATAAAGGATCATGTACCTGTAGAAGTTTTCTTCGGTGGTGTACCGAATCTCCTCAGGTACTTCACAAAGCATAGCCACTGGTGAGCTTTATTAGTGATTGCATCGACGTGGAGGCTCCAGGTCAGGTCCTCGGAGATTTCAACAGCCAGGGATTTAAGGTTCTCTCCGCTGCTGACCTGCTGATGAGGACTCTTCATGTTCTTCTAATTTCCTCATGAAGTCTACAATCAGCTTGTTGGATTTGCTAGCGTTCAGTGCAAGGTTGTGAATGTGACACCACTGAACAAGCTGATTCATCTCCCTCCTGTACACCTCCTCGTTCCCCCTCAATGAGCTGATCCATCTCCCTCCTCATTCCCCCTCAACGAGCTGATCCATCTCCCTCCTGTACACCTTCTCATTCCCCCTCAACGAGCTGATCCATCTCCCTCAATGAGCTGATCCATCTCCCTCCTCATTTTCCCTCAGCGAGCTGATCCATCTCCCTCCTCATTCCCCCTCAGCGAGCTGATCCATCTCCCTCCTCATTCCCCCTCAATGAGCTGATCCATCTCCCTCCTGTACACCTCCTCGTTCCCCCTCAACGAGCTGCTCCATCTCTCCTGAGCATTTCCTTATTTTGCTTCATCATTCAATAAGATCCATTCTCCTTATTTTAAAGTCTGAAGAGGCACAGACTGCTCCATCTCTCATGTGACACATCTATCAGCCCAGGGACCAGCCTGGTGAACCTTCAGAGCACTTCCTCTGCATCAAGTATACACTTTATAGGTAAGGAGACTACACTTATTTAGTGGTCTACGTCAATGTCTTGACATCAATGTAATGGCCATAATGAAGATGTTTATTGATGGCATTAAAATGTGTGTGGTTGTAGATGACGAGGATTGTCTCAAGTTACAGCCCATGACATGGATCAGTTAGATAGCTGGGCGGGAGAAAGATGGATCAGCTCGTTGAGGGGGAATCAGTTAGATAGCTGGGCAGGCGAACTTAATCCTGACGAGATCGGAGGGAGGAATTAGGCTAGGGCAGTGGTTCTCAATTCCCCCCACCCCCCCCACCTTACTTACCACCTTAAGCAATCCCTTACTAACCACAGAGAATGTATGGCATCCTGTGGTGGGGGGGGATAAAAGGGTTGAGAACCACTGGGCTAGGACATACACAGTAAGTGGTGGGGTTGGGGGGTCTGTTGGTGACCAGAGGGATCTTGGCAGTACACCTACGGATCTCTGAATGGGGACAAAGGAACAGGGACACCATCTAAAACACTGTTCCAGTCACACCTGGAGTATGTGTGCAATCAATGTCCCTGAACCATGGAATGGTTTCTGCAATCCAGAGAATATGCCTACGGGATGCTGGGCTTCATTAATAGGGGGATTGAATTCAGTAGTTGAGAGGTCATGTAACTCTACAAATATTTGGTAAGACCACACTATTGTGTTCAGTTCAGATCACCTCATTACAGAAGGATGTGCAGAGGGGATTTACCAGGTTACTGCCTGGATGGGGAAACAAGTCTTACACGACAAGGTTAGCAGAGCTGGGACTGGGTTCAGAGTTGCGAGGTGCTCTACAAAGCTCTGGTGAGAAACATGTAGAATATTAGGAAGGTTGTGGGAAGTATGGAGAGGGTGCAGAGGAGATTTCCCAGGATTGTAAAATAGGTTAACAGAGCTGAGACTCTTCCCTTTCGAGTGAAGAAGGATGAGAGGCATAGTTAGGGTGGACCTTTTCCATGACAGGAGAAGCAAACACCAGAGGACATCTGTAGAAAGTGAAGGGAAGGAAGTTTGGGGAGATGTCAGGAGAGTGGTGGGTGCCTGGAATGCCTTGCCAGGAGTGATGGTGGAGGCTGAAACATTGGGGGCATTTAACAGACTTTTAGACAGGCTCATGGATGAAAGTAAACAGAGGGTTATGGGGTAGGAAGGGTTTGAACCTTTTTTTGGAAGGAATACACGGGTCAGCACAAGATTGAGGGCCGAAGGGCCTGTACTGTGCTGTATTGTTCTATGTTATATAAAGTACACAGTGTGACCAATTGAGTTTCTCCAGCAACGTGTTCTTACTTCAATCATGGTGTCTGCAGACTCTAGTGTTTTACTCTGTTCTCCCTGGAGCTTAGAATCCTGGGGTTGACCTTAGGGACATAATTAAAATCATGAGGGGCTTAGTTTTTCCCCAGGGAAGGGGAAGTCCAAAACTAGAAGGTCGGCATGGGGACAGACGGGCTGAAAGAACTGCAAAGCTCGCTGTCAAAATGATGGGAGAATGAAGTGTCAAGGAGAGAGGGATCTCAGAGAGCATATCGGGGTGTTGCACCAGTGGGAAAATGCTGGAGGAACTCAGCAGGTCTCCCAGCATCCACAGGAGGTAAAGATATATTACCGACGTTTTGGGCCTGTGCCCTTCCACAAGGAATGAGCAAAAAGCAGGCAGATGTCTCAATAAAGACCAGAGAGAGAAAGGGATAAGAATGGGAGGGGGAAGGAGTTCAGACCAACAGACAAAAGTGGTTAATTGGATATGATAAGAGGAGAGGTGAGAACTAATTTTGGCTCTGGGAAAGGAGACTGAGGGAAGAGAAAGAGAGAGGGGGAGGGAAAGGTGATGGGGGAAGAAGGGAGGGCTAACAGAAACCGGAGAAGACGACGTTAATGCCATCAGTTGAAGATGAGGTGTTGTTCCTCCAATCTGCAGGTGGTCTCATTCTGGCAGTGCACCAGATCATGGACAGACAATGTCGATCAGGGAATGAGACAGGGAACTGAAATGGGTGGCCTCTGGGGAGATCCACTTGACTACAGGTGGACAGAGCTCAGGTGCTCTACAAAGCTGGGGGAAGTGACGAACAGACTATTCGGCCAGAATTTAAAGGGGAGGGCAGATGCTGGGGTCTGGAGCAAAACCCGCTCAGCTGGAGGTCAAGCCACTGATCGCCATTTCATTATAACTGTTTAAAGCTCCATTCTGCAGTGAGGGAGCAGAGTATGTTTACAACTGTCGTGCCAGGTGAGAAGAATTCCAGATGTAGGAATGACATCTACATGGGGTAGAGACTGAAGGGATGGAGACAGAGATCACAGGCAGCAACTATCCCTCAGCGGGGCATTTCATAGAAGGATTGGGGGGGAGTAGTCATGGGAAGAATTAATTGTACTGAGACTGATGTATGGGGTTGAGGGGGCATGAACCATTCCCATGTTTAAAAGATGGCGGGAGAACGCTTGACACATAAAGCAATGGAGCAAGGGGTGGAAAATGGGAACCAGCCAATGGAGCAGTAGAGGTACAATGGACTGAATGGTATCTGGGCATTAATTTAGTACTTAGAAAAGGGTGGCATGGTTTGTGGAGCGGTTATCGCAACACTGTTACAGCACCAGCAATCAGGACCAGGGTTCGAATCCTGCCCTGTCTGTCAGGATTTGGTAGGTTCTCCCCATGTCTGTGGGTTTTCACCGGGGGGGTGGGGGGGGGGGAGTTCTGGTTTCCTCCCACCAGGGGTGTAGATTAATAGGGTGTAAATTGGATGGCACAGACTCACTGGACGAAGTGGCCTGTTACTGTGCTGTTAGTCAAAATCTTATTTAAAACTTGGTGGTTTCTCTCCCCACAGATGCTGTCCCACCTGCTTTTCCGGTTTCAGACTTCTTCTTACTGTTCTCTGATCACCACAGTTTGAGCTTCAAAACACTTCTCTCTCAGGCTCTTCCACCAGTGGCCCTTTCATCTGAGCCCTTTGGTCACTCATTCTCACCATTGAGATTCTTTCAATCAATCAGAACAGTTCACAATACTAGGCCATAACCTGTGAAACCTTCTCCGCTCCCGTCAATTTACTGAAACCTCTTGGTGACATTTGAGAAGGGTGGGGATGAGTAATGGAAGCTCCCTCTATATGTATGTGGAGTAAACCAGGAAAATCCACAGACACTATGGCTGAATGAAAACACGATGCTGTAGAAACTCAGCAGGTGAAACTGTGTCCTTTGTACAAATTTCTAAATTGACAGAACAGTAACAGGCCATTTTGGTCAGTGTCACCCAATTAACTTACACCACAGTACAGTACATTTTGAACGGTGGGAGGAAACCAGAGCCCCTGGGGAAAACCCACGCACACACAGGGAGAACGTGCAAACTCCTTTCAGACAGCACGGGATTTGAAGCCCAGTCCCGACCACTGGCACTGGGGGAGGAGCACAGTCCCACAGGCAGGAGGTAATAGGTGGATAAGGGAGGGAGGACACACCAGCAAACAGGGGGAGGGGGGATGGCTGTGAATGGAGGGGGAGGGGAGGAGCAAAGGAGAGTGTGTGTGTGTGTGTGTACTCCTCCATGGCAAACCTGAATGCAAATCATTGTGGCAGGTACTTAAATAACTTTGTGCACCCATGCATGTGCGTGTGTCCACATGGACGTGACTGCAGTGGATGCATAGGCATATTTGTACAGTAATAGTCAAATTTTGTGGACCAATGTTTCGGGTAAAATTTAGGAGGTCGGCCATTACACATACACAACTTTTGTCGGGAGCTCGGATGGGCAGGCGTCCGAGGTTTTGGGAGCTAGTTGGGAGCTTGGACGGGTGGGTATCTGGAGCTTGGACAGGCGGGTGGACAGGCCGAAGTGAGCTCGGATGGGCAGGCGGCCAAGGTTTTGGGAGTTTGGATGGGTGGGTGTCTGGACAGGTGGGGGGGGAGAGGCCGAAGGGAGCTCGGCCAGGCTGAAGGGAGGTTAGACGGGCAGGCGATAGGGTGTCTGGAGCTCAGGTGGGCGGGCAGCCAGGTCAATCTCAGGTAGGTGGGTGGCCAAGAGTTGAAAATAGGGGTGGGGTCGACTTTTACACGGAATGGACTATTACATGTGTACATATGGTAATGCAGGTGATCAAACATCCAGGTGCACGTCGTTGTATATTTGGAATAGCCCGCATTGTTTCAGTGTGTGTGTGCACATGCTTGTCAGTGGATCTGTCTGGCAACAGGGCACGGATTCCAATGGGATAAATGGACCTGCCAAATTGTGCAGGAAGGAATCCATGCATATGGGGGCTTGCATATGCTGAAGTGGAAGGGTGGGGAGGGGGTACAGGGTCGGGGAGTGTATAGGGTGAGGGTGAGTAGAGGATGAGGGGGGTATAGGATGATTAGGAGTACTGGGTGAGGATGCGGGATGCTACAGGCTGAGAGGTTACAGGGTGAGGAAGGGGTAGAGGATTGGGGGAGGGTAACAGGGTGAGGGATGGTGTCCCGTCTGTGAGTGCTGGCCGCATCCTGATGCTGCTCTCCCTTGTGTCTCTCTCTCCTCCCTCCCTGTCAACTGCCTCCACCCAACCGCCCCTTGACAATGACCTCGGACGATGGGGTACAGGGCGAGGGTTACAGGATGAAGGGGGTTAGAAGGTGAGGGGGGTACAGAATGAGAGGGGTGTACAGGGTGAGGAAGTAGAGGATGGGGGTACAGGGTGAGGGGGAACAGGATGGGGGTACAGGGTGAGGGGGAACAGGATGGGGGTTGGGGTACAGGGTGAGAAGGTGAGGCAGGTACAGGGTGAGGGGTAGAGGACAAGGGGGGGAAACTGAGAGGATACAGGGTGACACGGCATAAAGGATGGGGGTACAGGGTGAGGAAAGTAGGGGATGGGGGGTGAGGTGGGGTAGAGGCAGGGTAGAGGTAGGGGGTACAGGATGAAGAGGTGAGGGCTTTAGGGTGAAGGGAAAACAGGGTGAGGGGGTAGATGATGAAGGGTACAGGGTGAGGTGGGGTAGAGGATGGTGGTACAAGATGAGGAGGTGGAGGCTTTTGGGTGAGGGGGGTACAGGGTGAAGTGGTAGAGGTCGAGGGGGAACAGTGAGGGGGTACAGGGTGACATGGGGTAGAGGATGGGATACAGAGTGAGGAGTAGGGGTAGGGTAGAGAGTGAGGCGGGGTTGAGTGGGGAGTACAAGATGAAGAGGTGGGGGCTATAGGGTGAGGGGGTACAGGGTGAAGGGATACAGGGTGGGGGTAGAGGATGAGCTGGGTTGTACAGGATGAGGGGGGTAAAGGGTGAGGAGGGGGTATAGGGTGAAGGGGTGTACTGGGTGAAGGGGTGTACTGGGTGAAGGGGTGTACTGGGTGAAGGGGTGTACTGGGTGAAGGGGTACAGGGTGAAGGGGGTACAGGGTGAGGAGGTAGAGGATGTGTTGGGTTGTACAGGATGAGGGGGAGGTAAAGGGTGAGGAGAAGGTATGGAGTGAAGGGGTGTACAGGGTGAAGGAGTACAGGGTGAGCTGGGGACAGGGTGAAGTGGGATACAGGGTGGGGGTAGAGGATGAGCTGGGTTGTACAGGATGAGGGGGGTAAAGGGTGAGGAGGGGGTATAGGGTGAAGGGGTGTACTGGGTGAAGGGGTGTACTGGATGAAGGGGTACAGGGTGAAGGGGGTACAGGGTGAGGAGGTAGAGGATGAGTTGGGTTGTACAGGATGAGGGGGAGGTAAAGGGAGAGGAGAAGGTATAGAGTGAAGGGGTGTACAGGGTGAAGGAGTACAGGGTGAGCTGGGGACAGGGTGGTGGGATACAGGGTGAAGGGGTGCAGGGGTTTTCACGAACGGGGTATGGGGTGAAGGGGTTACAGGGTGAAGTGGGGGGGGGTGTCAACTCAGTGCTGGGTGCATCCTGATGCTGCTCTCCCTTGTGTCTCCCCCCCACCCCCCTCCCAGCAGCTACCTCCCCCACCCCCGGCCATGAGCTCGGACGACGTGGTCCGGTTCCACTTCCCCAACCACGAGGTGTCGATCCTGCAGCGGATGAACCAGCTGCGCCTGGAGGAGCGCTTCTGCGACGTGACCATCGTGGCGGAGCGGCTTCGCTTCCCGGGCCACCGGGTGGTGCTGGCCGCCTGCTCGCCCTTCTTGCGCGACCAGTTCCACATGAACCCGTCGCGGGAAGTGCAGGTCTTCCCCATGACCGGGGCGCAGACGGTGCAGCGCCTGCTGCTCTCCTGCTACACTGGCACGCTGGAGTTCCCCTTCCGCGACATCCTCGACTACCTGACGGCCGCCAGCTGCCTGCAGATGGAGCATGTGGTGGAGAAGTGCCGCCAGTCGCTGTCGCCCCGCATCGGCCCGCGGTTGCCCGCATCGGCCGCCGACGAGACCGGCCCCGAACGGCCGGGCACGCCGCAGATCGCCACCTCGTCCGAGCGCGACGGCCCGTGGGCCGGCGAGGCGGGCGAGGCGGTGAAGCTGGAAGGGGAGCCCCAGAGGGTGGCCCCCGCCCCCGCCGCCGCCTTCGGGCCGGCCGACGACCTGCGCATCCGCAAAGTCGAGTCGCTGGCCGACTGCATGGAGGAAGGGGCGGCGGGCGAGCGCTCCGAGCCCGAGCCCCGCATCCACTCCACGGTGAGCGGGGCGCACGACTACCCAGAGGCGGGTGGCGCGCCCTACGGCATGTCCGAGGTGCTCATCTCCGATGACTTCCCCGAGGAGGACTACGAGAGCTCGGCCAGCGAAGACTGCCGCAGCGGCTTCTACCGGGGCGGCGGCGAGGAAGCGCCCCCGGCCCCCGCCGACGGCGCCGACGTGGAGCCGGCCCGCTGCCCCGAGTGCGCGTCCGCCTTCGAGCAGCGGGAGCACCTGGCCGCCCACATGGTCACCCATCGGCTCTACATGTGCCTGCTGTGCGGCAAGGTGTTCAAGAAGAACGCGCGGCTCGCCCAGCACATCAACGTGCACACTGGCTTCAAGCCCTACTGCTGCGCCGTGTGCGGCCGCACCTTCACCCAGAAGCGCTCGCTCAAGGACCACATGAACGTGCACAACGGCGACTCGCCCCACTGCTGCAACTTCTGCGACATGCGCTTCACCCACTACAGCACGCTACGCGTCCACCTGCGCGACCAGCACGGCAAGACCACCACCCGCAACCTGGACAAGCCGGCCGAGATCAGCATGGTGGTGCCCTAGGGATGGGCGGCCTTCGCGTCTCCTCCCCCCTGTCCGCTGAACCCCACCTCGTTCCCTTGCCCCTGAATTCCACTTCGCCCCTGCCCACCTCCCCTCTGTCCAACAGATCCCCACCTCGCCCCTTCCCGCCTAGCTCACACCTCGCCCCTGCCCGCCTGACACCACCTCACTTCTATCCAACAGACCCCACCTCACCCCTGCCCAACTAGCTCCCACCCTGCCCACTTGACGCCCACCTCACTTCTGTCCAAAAGACCTCACCTCATCCCTACCCACCTATCTCCTACCATGCCTCTTCCCGCTGAACCCCACCTCACCCCTGCCTGGCTAGCTCCCACCTGCCCATGCCAGCAGAACTCCACCTTGTTCCTACCCACCTACTTCCCACCTTGCCCCTGCCCACTGATGCCAACCTCACCAGTCCAATGGACCCCACCTTGCCCCCGCCTGCTGTACCCCACCTCACCTCTATCCAACAGACCCCACCTTGCCCCTGCCCAACTAGCTCCCACCTTGCCCTGCCTGCTGAACCCCACACTCTGCTTGCCTGATTCCCACCTGTCCAACAGACCCCACCTTGCCCCTGCCCGCTGTACCCCACCTCTCTATGCCTGCATATCTCCCATCTCACCCCTGCCCACTGATGTCCACCTCACCCCTGCCCGCCTAGCTCCCACCTCACCCCTGCCTGCCTGATGCCCACCTCACTCTTGTCCAATGGACGCCACCTTGCCCCTGCCCGCCTGATGTCCACCTTTCCCATCTAATGTCCACCTCACCCCTGCCCACCTGATGCCCACCTTTCCCATCTAACACCCCTCATCGCTGCTCGCCTGAAGCCCACCTCTCCCATCTAATACTCACCTCACCCCTCCCTGCCTGTCGCCCACCTCACTCCTGTCCAACAGACCCACCTTGTCCCTGTCCACCTGACACCCATCTCACCCCTGCCTGCCTGATACCCACCTTGTTCTTGTCCAACTGACCCCACCTCGCGCCAGACGCCCACCACACTCCTGTCCAATAGATCCCACCTCGCCCCTGTCTGCCTGACATCCACCTCACTCTTGTCCAATGGACGCCACCTTGCCCCTGCCCGCCTGATGTCCACCTTTCCCATCTAATATCCACCTCACCCCTGCCCACCTGACGCCCACCTCTCCCATCTAACACCCTCACCCCTGCTCGCCTGAAGCCCACCTCTCCCATCTAATGCCCACCTCACCCCTCCCTGCCTGTTGCCCACCTCACTCCTGTCCAACAGACCCCACTTTGTCCCTGTCCACCTGACACTCACCTCACCCCTGCCTGCCTGATGCCCACCTTGTTGTTGTCCAACTGACCCCACCTCGTGCCTGACGCCCACCACACTCCTGTCCAATGGATCCCACCTCGCCCCTGTCTGCCTGACATCCACCTTGCCCCTTCACACCAGCCCCCACCACCCTTGCCTGCCTATCTCCCAACTCTCCTGCCTCATCCCAATCTTGCCCGCGTAACCCCACCACTCCCACCTAACTTCCCCTCCTACCTACTCCCACCCCCTCCCCTCCCTATCCACTCCTGCCCCCTCCCCTTCCGATCCCCACTGACCTATTCCCACCCCCTCCCCTCAACCCCCACCTACCCACTCCTGCCCCTAACCCCCACCTACTTACTCCCACACCCTCCCTTCCTGACCCCTACTTATCCACTCCCACCCCTCCCCTCCTGACCCCCACCTACCCATTCCTTCCCCACCTACCCACTCTTTCCCCTCCCAACCCCCCACCTACTCCCGCCCCCTCACTTCCCAACCCCACCTTCCCACTCCTGACCCCCTCCTCCCCACTCCCACCCCCTTCCCTCCCAATTCCTACCTGCTCACTCCTGCAACTTTGGCCTCCACTCTTATCATTCCCAACTCCCCCCCCACCAGCTATTGCACCTCCTACCTACTCCACCCTTTCCCCATCCCATGTCACCCCTTCCAACAACCACCTCTGCCACCTACCCACCCTTCTTACCCCTTTCTAGCAATCTACTGTCTGCCCTTTCTATCCAACTATCACATGCAGCACCCCTCCCTCCCCATCCATCTACCCACTCCTTCCCCCTCCCCTCCTACCTTTCCCCATCCAGCCTCCTACACCTGTCCACCCCACTCACCCTCCTGCCCTCCCCATCTACACTCTACTCCTCCCACCTACCCCTAACCCCATCTGTACTCTACCTACGGACTCCACACCTTCCCTGTCCCTCGTCACCCCTCCCAACAACCACCTCGGCCACTTATCCCCTTCTACCCACCCCCTTCCTTCTCCAATAACTCCTCCCCAACCCTCGCTTTCTCTCCCTCCCACTACTCTCTCCCTCTTCTGACACCAGTTGAACAGCTTGCCTTCTCGTTTCCTGACAGGGACCGTCGTACCATCAATCTTTCACCTCCCAGGCATGCTGCTCGGTTTGTAGTGGTGGGGGGAAGGGGATCCCATTTTTACGTTGGTCCATCAGTTGACAGGATTCACATCTTTATGTAATCTATATTTTTATTCTTCAAGAAAAAAAATAATAATTTGTGGATTTTAAAGCCAAGCATCTGAAGATTATTCTTTATTTTCAAATTTGTGTTTTATTTCAGAGGATTCTTCAGGGAGTCTTTCTGCTGCACCCTGAAAAGCAGACTTAATCACCCACCCCCCCCCCCCCCAATTCCAGGCACCTACAGGGCCCTCCATAATGTTAGGGACAAAGACACTTTTTATGGGCCCAGAGGACCCCAAATCCCAGCAGCAATAGAAATTCAGCAAAGCAAGTGGTTACTTAAACCAAAGTTACTTTTAATTTTTTTTAAACATAAAAACAGGATCAAACTTTAACTTATTACTATTAACTTAACTCCCTTCTAATTCTCATCACACGTGTATGTTATGTGGGTGTAAGTTCAGAAAAGTTCTTTGATTCCCAGTCTAATCCTCACTTCTCCAAGTTCACCGGTATCAGGCAATTCTTATACTGTGCACAGAATTCAACATTTATGAATTTTCACCAGTCTCTGGTGCTTTCAGGTAAATGGTTACCACTCACGAAGGTTCTTGTTTGTTTCAGAGAGAGATTTGTTGCTCGTTGAGCACATATGCAAACTGATTTCCTCCAATCAGCCACTTCAATGTCTTGCCAAAGAAACATGCCCCATCGTGGGTTTTCCAAGTGATAACCTCTTCTTCCAGGTCACCACCAAGTTCCTCTTTTTTCCCTTATTTCAGGTGATGCCCTCTAGCCAGGCCATTTCCTCTCGTAAGGGCTACAGGGGTTTTGAACAGGTTGAATTCACAACCCATCTTCAAAATGGGGTTTAAACAAGCTTACAAAAGCCACTGCAGAACTAAAACTGAATTCTTACCCTCTCTCTCTTTTAGAGAAAACCTGTTCTCTCTCTACTTGCAAAACCACATGAGTCTCTTAGAACAGCAAACTACAACCAGACAGATTGCTGAACTGGACCCGATCTTCTGAGTCCGTTCATCCATTGCTTTCAAAACAAGAATCCATTTCCACAGCATCAGTCCAATTAACACCTACTTGTGAAGTCTCTTGAGCCCAGGTTCTTCTATTTGCACCTCCTTGTGAAAACCTTTAGCGAAGCGGTCTCCTTGTGTTATGAGCCTAAAGGACCCCAAAACCCAGCAGCAATAGACATTCACCCAGACAAGTAGTTAATTAAACAAAAGTTGTTTTTAATTATCTTTAAACATGAAAAGCGAATCAAACTTTAACATCTCTATTATCTTAACTACCCAATTTAACCCCCTTCTAATTCTAAGCGCACGTGTATGTAATGTGCGTGTAAACTTGGAGAAGTGAGGATTAGACTGGGAATCAAAGAACTTTTCTGATCTTATACCCACATAACATATACGTGTGATGAGAATTAGAAGGGGGTTAAGTTAATAGTAATAAGTTAAAGTTTGATCCTGTTTTTATGTTTAAAGAAAATTAAAAGTAACTTTTGTTTAAGTAACCACTTGTCTTGGAGAATTTCTATTGCTGCTGGGTTTTGGGGTCCTCTGGGCCCATAAAAAGTGTCTTTGTCCCGAAGTTTACAGTTCAATCTCACTTCTCATTCTTCCAAGTTCTCTGGTTGCAGGTAATTCTTATACTGTACACAGAATTTAATGTATAAAGTTCATCAGGCTTTGGTGCTCGAAAGGCAAATGTTTACCACTCAGGAAGGTTCTTGTAGAGTTTGCAGAGAGAGATGTGTTCCAGGATTTCCACAATTGAGGTACCACCATTAGTCACCTGAATGTCTCACTGATGAAACTTGCCCCATCAGGGTTCTCCAGATGATAACCTCTTTCTTTCAGGCTATCACAGAGTTCCTTTCTGTTCCACTTATTCGAAGAGAAACATCAGTCAGATAGCACTTCCAGCCATCTGCTGCTCTGAAGTTTGTTTCCATTCCAATCAGCTTCTCCTGCTTGTTTCAGCTGTGACTGTTCAATCTCTCTCTCTCCCTCTCATATCTGAGATACCAACTTTCAGAAAGCCCATGTGACTCTTTCACTTGCAAAACCCCTGACCTCCTCCAGCAAACAATCGGAGTTGGTCTTCTTGGTCAAGCTGTTGTCTTAAGGTAAACAAAAACCCAGGAGTGATCTTTCTGTGCACTCTAACAGCCAGAGCATCTATTGCTTATTGCTTTAATGGCGTCATTTCAATTAGTACCTACTTGTGAAATGTGCACAGCATTCTCCATAGTTTCTGTAAAGTTACTGAAGATGAATTCTTCAATATTTCAAATAAGATCTGTTTTAAAGATATGTGTATGTATGTAACCTACTCTAATTTTACCAATTTATCTCCCAAATAATACATTACACCTTGTTTTACTGACTTTGCAAAGCCCCTCAGTGCCCTGCGTGATTGGTTTCAACATTTGAAATTATCTGTTTTGTGAAGTGTTTGGGTGAAGCAACCTACACTCTAAACCCCCCACAATCTATCTCCTTTTTAAAAAATGATCTCTATACAATATAAAATATATATCCATCGCGCCCTTTATTTGCCTCAGCTCCACTGTTTAAATTTGTCATCATACACTTCACGTGTAATTAAAGTGCACATTCTTGATTTTATTCAAGGTTATTTACACATATTTTGGTTTGACCATCTAGAAATGGCAGCCATTTTTTGCATTGTCCCCTCATTTCAGGGCACCATAATATTTGGGACTTAGCAAAGGGATGTATATTAAAGTAATCATGTTTAGTACTTTGTTGCATACCCTTTGACTGGTTGAAGACTGGTTGACATCACCAGGTGCTGCGTATGTCCTCTGGGGCTTGTCCTCTTATGTTTTCTCTTCAGCAGGCTCAATTGGATGTAGACTTGGCCATTCAAGAACCTAGCTTTGGAAAAACTCCTTTATGGATTCAGCAGTCCGTTTGGGATCATGGTCTTGCTGTAGGATGAAGTGCTGTCCAATGAGTTTGGGGGCATTGGCTCGAACTGGAGCAGATGTAACGCCTCAGAATTCATTTTGCTACTGGCACCAGCAGTTGCGACATCAATGAAGATAAGTGCGCCAGCAAGACGTGCCCAGGCCACAACACCCCCACCACCATATTTCACAGATGAAGTGGCATGCTTTGGATCTTGCACAGCAGGATGGCTATCTTCCGGGCGAAGTGGAAGCAACGAGTGACACCTGAGAACTGTGGCAGGGCCTGGACACCATAACCTATCACAAACCCAAAATCCGATGAAGTAGCAGACGGCAACACTGCTTTCCCAAAGGAACTCAACGCCTTCCACACACGATTTGATGACTGTAACAGCAAAGAACCACCCTCCACGCCCCCATGTGCTCTGAGGATCCCACCCTGTCCATAATTGAGGATGTTGCCTTCAGGAGAGAGAATTTGAGGACAGCATCCGAACCGGATGGAGTACCTGGCTGAGTGTTAAAGATTTGTGTTGACAACTTATAGAGGTATTCACAGATATCTTCAGTATCTCACTCCAGGGCACGATACCCAACTGTTTCAAACAGACGTCAACTAAAAGAAGAATGAAGTAACCTGCCTTAATGACTATCGACCAGTAGCACTTACATCAACAGTAATGAAGTGTTTAGAGAGGCTGGTGATGAAACCTTTCAGCTCCTGTCTGAGCGGGGACATGGATCAGTTCCAGTTCGTCTATCGTATTAACAGGTCTATGGTGGATGCCATCTCACTGGCCCTACACAAAGCCCTGGAGCACCCGGACAGCAAAGATGCATCAGGGTGCTCTTTATCGACTACAGTTTAGCATTTAACACCATCACCTCCTCAAAACCGATCAGCAAACTCCAAGACCTGGGAGTTACCCCACTGTGTAATTGGATCACGGATTCCTCACCTCCAGACCACAAGCGGTGAAGATTGGGAAGAACTTCTCCACAATCTCCATCAGTATCGGAGCACCACAGGCCTGTGCTCTTAGCCCCCTGCTCTACTCACTTTACACCTACAACTTATAGTTTGGTACAACAATAACACCATCTACAAATCTGCCGATACTGTGGAGGTGGGTTGTATAAAGGAAGGGGATGGGTCAGCAGACAGAATGGATATTGAAATCCTGGCTGAATGGTGCACCATTGCACTCAATGTCACCAAAACTAAGGAGCTGATTGTTGACCTCAGGAAAGGAAAGCCAGAGGTTTACAATCCAGTGATCACTAGGGGATCAGATATGGAGAGGCTGAGCAAATTTAAGTGCTTGGGAGCCAATATCTTGAAGGATCTTTCCGGGTCCCAACTCACCAATTGGCATCATGAGGAAATCACGTCAGTGCCTCTACTTCCTCAGGAGTTTGGGGAGGTTTGGTATGACATCTGTGAGCGGGAAGGGAAGGTTGAGAATCCCTGCTCTAGATCCAATTGTTGCTGAAGGAATTGCTTGAGAAAAATTGTCATTGGCCCATTTCCTTTGGAGCCATGAAACGGTGCACATAACAAGTCAATGAGGGACGATTAAAACTTTTCTTTCCACACACATTGCCTCAAGCAATCCCTTACTAATCAGAGCACCGATGGCATTGGGATTACTTAAAGTGGGATGTGAGTGGAAAGAAAAAGGTTGGAAACCACTGCATTAAATTAACTTTTATTGAATTTAGCATGTTCATTCACATAATGATGCCGACACATTGAGCTAGTTCAACTGATTTTGCCGCTGATTTTCATTTGACCTGATGCCTCTTATGTCCAGCAATAGTCGGCCAGCACTGATGAATTCCAGTTGCCCTGATGCAGCCCAGGACATCTCAGGTGAAACCCTCCCCACAGGGGAATCACCGCCGTTGGAGATAGGCAGCAATCATCAAATAGCCTTGTGCACTCTGTGGTGGTCGCCATGTCCTGGAGAAACCTTTCACCATGTTTCGTCACTAACTGCACCAAGATCAGCAGGGAAGACGTCCCAGTGCGAGTGCAGAAGGTGAAATTTCAATGACGTTGCCCGGTATGATTCTGTATGCTTGAAGCAGACTTAAAAATGTTACAGAACATCACAAAACTGGGTCATATTTTTAAAAACATTAGGAATATTTCAAGGTGATTTTTGTGATCAGCTACCCAAAATCGATAAAATACACCCAAACGTGTTCAGGAAGCAAAACTTTCGTTGTCCAGTGTATTTATATGAGAAATAGGAGCAGGGGTCGGCCATTAGGCCCGTCGACCCTGTTCTGCCATTCATGGCTGATCTGATCAATGACTCAACTCCACCTACCTGCCATTTTCCCCATATCCCTTAATTCCTTTATTTTTTATGTAAAAATCGAACTGAACCTTAAATATGCTTCTTGAAGTCGCCTCAACCGCTTCCCTGGGCAGAGAATTCCACAGATTCACGACTCTCTTGAGAAAAACAGTTCTTCCTCATCTCCGTCTTAAATCTACTCCCTGAATCTTGAGGCTGTTTCCCCCTAGTTCTGGTCTCACCTACCAGTGAAGACAATTTTCCTGCCTCTATCTTATCTATCCCTTTCATAATTTTATATGTTTCTATTAGATCTCTCATTCTTCTGAATTCGAGTGAGTATAATCGCAAACAATTTAGTTTCTCCTTGTTGGTCAATCCCCTCATTTCCAGGATCAACCTGGTGAACCTCCTCCGGACTGCCTCCAAGGCCAGTATACCCTTCCTCAAGTATGGAGACCAGATCTGCACATAGTCCTCCAGGGGTGTCTTCACCTGTACCTTGTACAGTTGCAGCATGACCTCCCTGCTCTTGAAACCAATTCCTCTAGCGATGAAGGTCAACATTCCATTTGCCTTCTTAATAACATGCTGTACCTGCAACCCAACATTTTTGCGATTCGTGCACAAGTTCGTCTGCACCACAGCAGGCTGCAGTCTTCAGTCTTTCACCATTTAAATAATAATCTGCTTTTCTATTTTTCCTGCCAAAGTGGATAACCTCGCATTACTAACATTGTACTCCCATCTGCCACACCTCTGCCCACTCACCTAACTAGATCCTTCTGCAGCCTCTCCCCATCCTCTGTACATTAGGGGAAATTTGTTCACTCGGTGTGGAATGAGCTGCCAGTGGAGGAGTTGGGTGCAGGTTTGATTTAAGGGAATATTTGATAGGTACGCAGATGAGAGGGGAACAGAGGACTACGGTCCAGGTGCAGATCCCTGCAAATAGATGGGCAGAAGGGCCTGTTTCTGCGCGGTAGTGTTTTCTGGTTCTAAATCTACTCCTTCCACAAATTGCTCAATACTTCAGATTTACAATAATACGTCAATTATGAACAGCTGTTGGCTATTTGTGGGGAGGTTCTAAACCACCCTTGTCTCTAAATAAGTTTCTCCATGCATTGATGGGCAAATTGATCTCATGGTTCCAGACTCCCCAACCAGCCTTATCAGTTCTTGGAACCATTTTGAGGCGGGGCGGGAGGTGGGTGGGGTGGGGGGGGTGCTCAGTTCATCACATGCTGAGAACCTGATAGTTGTTACCACTGGTTTAATATTAAATGGGAACTGGCACCGACAGCAGCTGCAGACAGGAACTGGTGAGACGCTTCCTGTAAGTCCAATTTATTTATCTCTGGTCATGCCCTTGGTGAACTGGCGGCCACTTGCCTTTCCCAAAGCGTTGAACGTCAAGAAATGACATTAAACCGGCGTGGAGCGAATTTACGAGATAGGTTTAATTGCCAAAGACTGAAGGGATCACCTGTTTATCTTCCACCCCCCAGACTCTGAAATACATCCTCCAAAGGTTACTGTCCCTGGGTCTCCCTCCGTTTTTTTTTCCTGGAAGATAATGCAGCAAATCGGTAACAGCAATGGAAAATTCTGGAAGCACGCAGCAGGCCAGACAGAATCAGAAGCAAAAAAAAAAGCAGGGTCGAGGTTCAGGGCTTGCATGGACATAAACACTGTAGTCTCTTTATTGCCACAGTGTTTATTGGCCCTTCGCCGTCTGGTTCAGCTATGTTATAGCCCTATTCCCTTGAAAATTCCGAGGTGCAAAGGGACTTGGGAGTCCTTGTGCAGGATACCCTCCTGGTGAAGTCGATGGGGAAGACAGTGAATGCAATGCTGGGTGTTCATTTCAAGGGGAATAGCAGGGAGGTAATATTAAGATTCTTGAAGTACTGGTGGAGACCTCACTTGGAGTACGATGTACAGCAGTGGGCCTCAAACTTTTTCTTTCCCCTCACGTCCCACCTGAAGTGGCCCGTTCGCCACAGGTGCTCCATGATCAGGAAGGGATTCCTTGAGATGGTTTGTATGCCTGCCAGCATTTTGTTAAGACTTTGAGGGAGGGCCCAAGCCCGAAACATGGGTCACATGTCTCTTTGCTACATAAAGGACACTGTTTGGCCCGCTGAACTTCTCCAGCATTTTGTGTGGTTTTTTTAAACCTTAAGATGGACTAGGGGTGGGAAGGGAAGGTTGAGAACACCCAATTGTTACTGAAATATTTTGCTTGAGAAAAATGGTCATTGGCCCACTTCCTTTGGAGTGATGAAACCATGCACATAATGAGTCCATGAGGGATGATTAAAACAGTGGTCTTCAAACCTTTTTCTTTCCATCCGCATCCTATCTGAAGCAGTCCCTTACTAATCATAGATCACCGATGGCAGAGAGATTATTTAAAGTGGGATGTGAGTGGAAAGAAAAAAGTTGAGAACCACTGATGTACCGTTTTGGGCACGTTATTGGAGAAAAGATGTGCTGGTGTTGGAGAAGGTGCAGAGAAGATTTTAAATAAAAAAAATTAGACATAGAGCATGGTAACAGGCCATTTCGGCCCATGACCTTGCCGCCCAATTTACACCCCATTAGTCTACACCTGGACGTCAAGCACTGAAGAGCTAGCTCTGAATGGGCAACTAAAGCGGCATCGTCTGCAAAGAGTAGTTCACGGACAAGTTGCTCTTGTGTCTTGGTGTGAGCTGACAGGCGCCTCAGATTGAAGAGACTGCCATCCGTGCGGTACCAGATGTAAACAGCGTCTTCATTGTTGAGGTCTTTCATGGCTTGTTTCAGCATCATGCTGAAGAAGAGCCAGCTCTTCAGCGCTTGACGTCCTGTTTTGCGGAAACTTCCAAAATGTTTGGCCTGGAAGTCAGCCTGAAGAAAACTGAGGTCCTCCATCAGCCAGCTCCCCACCATGACTACCAGCCCCCCACATCTCCATCGGGCACACAAAACTCAAAACGGTCAACCAATTTACCTATCTCGGCTGCACCATTTCATCGGATGCAAAGATTGACAACGAGATAGACAACAGACTCGCCAAGGCCAATAGTGCCTTTGGAAGACGACACAAAAGAGTCTGGAAAAACAATCAACTGAAAAACCTCACAAAGATTAGCGTATACAGAGCAGTTGTCATACCCACACTCCTGTTCGGCTCCGAATCATGGGTCCTTTACCGGCATCACCTACGGCTCCTAGAACGCTTCCACCAGCGTTGTATCCGCTCCATCCTCAACATTCATTGGAATGACTTCATCTCCAACATGGAAGTACTCGAGATGGCAGAGGCCGACAGCATCGAATCCACGCTGCTGAAGATCAAACCGCGCTGGGTAGGTCACGTCTCCAGAATGGAAGACCATCACCTTCCCAAGATCGTGTTATATGGCGAGCTCTCCACTGGCCACCGAGACAGAGATGCACTAAAGAAGAGGTACAAGGACTGCCTAAAGAAAGCTCTTGGTGCCTGCCACATTGACCATCGCCAGTGGGCTGATATCGCCTCAAATCGTTCATCTTGGCGCCTCACAGTTCGGGGGGCAGCAACCTCCTTTGAAGAAGACCGCAGAGCCCACCTCACTGTCAAAAGACAAAGGAGGAAAAACCCAACACCCAACCCCAACCAACCAATTTTCCCTTGCAACCGCTGCAATCGTGTCTGCCTGTCCCACATCAGACTTGTCAGCCACAAATGAGCCTGTAGCTGACGTGGACATTACCCCTCCATAAATCTTTGTCCATGAAGCCAAGCCAAAGAAGAGTCTACACCTGAATGGTGGGAGGAAACCAGAGCCCTCCCCCTCCCCCTCCCACTGGGGAAAATGTACAAACCCATTACAGATAGCACAGGATTCAAATCCCAGACCTGATTGCTGGCGCAGTAAAGGTGTCGCGCTAACCGCTACGCCAAGCGGGCCAGCTTTTTTTTTACTTACCAGGATTGAAAAGTTTAGCATATGAGAATGGCAGCCTCTTGCACTGCATTCGTTGGGGTACAGAAGGATGAGGGCGGGCGGGGGGGGGGGGGGGTCCTCGTAGAGGCATCTCAAATGCTGAAAGGCAGGGACAGATTAGATGGGGCAAGGACGCTCCCATTGTCGGGGATTCCAAGACGAAAGGGCATAAATTCAGGATAAAGGGGCGTCTGTTTAAAACAGAAGACATGGAAAAAATTCTTTAGCCAGGGGGTCGTGAGTCTGTGGAACTTGTTGCCCCAGGCAGAGATTGACGGGCATTTGATCAGTTTGGGAGAAAGCCAGGGGGGGTGGTGTGGGGCTGACTGGGAGGATGGATTAGAGTGGCGATGGGCTGACTTCTGCCCCCATATCTTGCGAAGAACAAGAAGGCCCTTCGGGGAGCTGGCAGCTGATCTCCACACCCTTTTCGTACGTGCTGGAGAACCTCGTTGGGATTGGTGGAACGAGTTCCAAACCTGCCGCCTCAAGGGCTCCTGAAACTCGGGCTTGGATGTGTAACTGCTGCTCTCCAGCCCCAGATTCAACAACTAACTTATCAGTTCCCTGAACCATATTGCAAAAAAAAAGGCTTTGATTTGTGTTCACTTATTTACACTGCAGTTAATAAACTGCCAAAGGTATTGCAGTCCCTCGCTCTATCTCCTGTTTGGATCCAAGCTGGGACATCAGTGAAACAAGCCACAGGCTCAGGGTGGCGAGGTTGGTCGTCGGCAGGAACCAAGGATGAATCCGCTCTACATTCTCGCTCTTGGATTTGCTTTCTTTTCGACGTCTCAAGGTAAGTAAGGAATGATTGTACCGGAGCCGGGACTGGAGGTGGGGGGAGGGGGGAGGGGGTGGCGCTTTCTGTTCCCAGATTTGGAGGGAGAATTGGTTTTGATTGGAATTTAAATCTTTCCAGCAAACTCCAGTGCCAAACCACCACCCCCCCACCTCAAAACGATGGGCAGAACTTTTTGAGGGAGAAGACGAGGTCTTGGTTTAATGCGTCATCTGAGAGGAAGGGCAGAGGGATCTTCAGTCTCCCCCAGCTCAGGGCAAGCAAGTTCATCTCCGACAGGTGGCTGAGAGATATCAGTAGGCATCAGTGCACCAGGGGCGTAGCAGGTTTTAACATTAAGTGGGGGGGGGGCGAGCGCATTACAAAATGACACCATGACCCCCATTCTCTCTAATCTGTATGCATGTGCACACATGTTTCACAACCAGCGCACAAAGGGAATTAAAGAGCGCACATCCAGGACACACACCAAAAATTTTAAATCCATTATAGATTTTTATTTTGTATTTAACATCGAAGCACAAGGAACTTAAGGAAGAGAACCATTTTAAAGGAGTACATAATTGTTATTTATATTTAAAATCAAAACATAATTAAAAACACTTGTGCTATTCAATTATTTTACATTTTAGACATAAAATTTGGGTGGGTTGAAGCACAGAAGAAATTGTATGATGCTGACTCCGAACCCATCCTTCAGCCTACTGCACACTGGAGCTCCTAACGCCCCAACTCTGAACCCTCCCCAAGGCCTACTGCACACCAGAGCTCATGATACCCTGGCTCCGAACACTCCCCTTGCCTATCACTCACCAGAACTTCTGACACCCCAACTTCAAACCCTCCCCTCAGCATACCACACACCGGAGCTCTGACGCCCAGCTCTGAACCCTCCCCTCAGCCTACCACACACTGGAGCTCCTGATGCCTGACTCTGAACCCTCCCCTCAGTCTACCACATATTGAAGCTCCTAATGCCCGACTCTGAATCCTCCTCTCAGCCTTCCACACACTAGAGCACATGACACCCAACTCCGAAGACTCCCCTCAGTCCACCACACACCGGAGCTCACGACGCCCAACTCCGAACAGTCAACTTGGCCTACCGCACACTGGAGCTCTCAACAACCTGATTCTGAACCCTCCCCTCAGCCTACCACACTCCGAAGCTTCTGATGCCCGACTCTGAACCCTCCCCTTAGTCTACCACACATTGAAGCTCTTAATGCCCGACTCTGAATCCTCCTCTCAGCCTTCCACACACTAGAGCACACGACACCCAAGTCTGAACACTCCCCTCAGTCCACCACATACCAGAGTTCACGACGCCCAACTCTGAACACTCAGCTTGGCCTACCGCACACTGGAGCTCTCAACAACCTGACTCTGAACCCTCCTCTCTGCCTTCTGCACACCAGAGCTCACAATGCCTGACTCTGAACCCTCCCCTCTGCCTTCTGGACACCAAAGCTCACAATGCCTGACTCTCAACCCTTCACTCGACCAACCGCACACCGGAGCTCCTGACAGCCTGACTCCAAACGCTCCCCTCGGCCTACCACACGCTCGGAGCTCCCGATGCCCGACTCTGAACCCTCCCCTTGGCCTACTTGAACTGTGGGGCACAGTTTGCATCTAATGAATTCAGTTTTTAGGTAAAACATTTTACTCATAGCTCTCCGATTTACTCTGAACATAAATCAAATATCGTTTCACGCCTTGTGTTCGTGGCATGCAATCGTGGCCTAGGCTAAAGGTTAATCAGCCACTGGTGAGCCCACAGTTTGAAAAGACGCCACTTTTGAACCAATGTGCTCGGGGGAGCTGTCGGCCCTGCCTTTGGAGGGATGCTGCTGTGTGGGAGAGGAGGCTGGCGCTGAGCAGGGTCTGCTGGGCCGGAGAGGTGGTGCAAGGCAGCTCTGTGCCCTCCTCTAAGCAGGTGGCATTCAGAGAGTGCCAGATGGCGGGGCAGGATGACTGAGAGGGTGCCACACTACCAGCACTACACTAACGTGCTGCCCGCTTGGACTTTAGCAAGACCTTGGACAAACTCCCCCCCACCCCCCCACCCAAGGGAGGCTGGTCGAGGTGGTCCAGTCACATGAGATCCAGGAGTGTGGGGTTCAAAACTGGGAGGAGACAGAGGGTGGAATTACTGTAGAGGCTTTTTCTGACTGGGGTCCTGTGTCCCTAGTGTGCTGCAGAGGTCAGTGCTGGCCCACTGTTGTTAACAACGTGGATAGCAATGTCATTAACACGGTTAGTAAGGTCACAAGATAAAGGAGCAGAAGCAGGCTTTTTGGCTCATCGAGCCACTTCACTATGAGCTAAAACTGTTCTAGTTCCAAATTCTGGCCTTTCTCCCCACCCCCCACCCCATATCCCTCAATCTCCCCCTTAAACTCTTCCAGCGATCCGGCCTCCACAGCTGAATTGCACAAATCCGCAGCCCTCTGGCTAAAGAAATTTCTCCCCTCATCTCTATTTTAAATGGGACCCTCTAATTCTAGAGGCTGGTCCCTCCTGTCCCGGATTCACCCACCAAGGGAAACATGTTATTCTCATCAACTCTGTCCAATCCTTTCAGCATTCGAACTAAATCCCCTCTCGTTCTTCTATACCCCAATGAATAGAGTCCGAGGGCCGCTAAACCTTCCTCATGCGTTAGCCCTGGGAATCACCCTGGTAAATCTTCTCTGCACTCTCTCCAACATTCCTTCGAGGGTCAAGGGGCCCCAATACGTCAGAAATGGTCTGATCTCGGAAGCTGAGCAGGTTCAGGCCCAGCCGGTACTTGAAGGGGTGACCCACCTGGGATCACCAGGTGCAGTCGGGGCGCTGGACAACAGTGGACAGAAGTCAAAGAATTTCATGTTGGTTGCACTCTAAATGTATCATTAAGTGACCATAAGGAAATCTTTTTTTTTCTTTTCCTTTACCAAAACTGTACACAGTTCTCCAAATGAGCTCTCACCAGTACCCCGTAGAGCCTCATCCACACCTCCTGGTGGTACAGAGAGAAGTGAAAAGGTTTTCATGCGACTGGATCAACCGGCCCAGAAACCGCTGATTAAATTTAACTGGGATAAACATGAAGGGAAGGCTGTGGCTTTCTGGCCCGTGGCGGAACTTGCACCGTGAATCGAGGTGCCGGAGGGGGTTTTGAAGGGGATCGAAGGGTACGGAGGCATGGTTGGCGGGAATCAATGACCAAGAAAAAGTTGTTCGTGTTGCAGGAGAGGACGACGCGAAGACCCCAGTGACCTGTGAACCTGACATTCACATCACCGGAGGTAAGGTCACCAAATCAAAGGGCAATGAGGTGAAGAGTGTGGCAAGGTTTGAGTGCCCAGAGGCGCATTATTCCTGGCCAGTGTTCAGCTCCCGGTGTCTCAGTAGTGGCAAGTGGAGCCACAACAGCCGGAAGAAGACCCCACTCATCTGTAAAGGTACGTGAACATCTGTTGGTCATTTTTTCTCGCCCCCCCCACTTCCTCCTCCCTCACCATCGCCTTCCTCCCTCACACCCCACTCTGCCATTCTCACTCACTCCTCAGTCCCCAATTTTTTACCTTGCTTTCTCTGCCATTTCATCTCCTTGCCCTTTCTTGCCCGCCAACCCATTACCACGCCCCTCCACCTTGCTCTCTCTCCCTCTAGGCTTTCTTCTGCCATACGTGTGGACACATGTGTGAGCGTGTGTGCAAGTACGTGAAAGTTTGTGTGTGTGTTAGTGAGAGTGTGAGTTTGTGTACGAGTTTGTGTGTGTGTTTTTTTGTGAGGGTGAGATTGTGTGTGCATGTTTGTGAGAGTGAGCTTGTTTGTGTGAGTTTGTGTGTGTGTTTGTGAGATTGTGAGAGTGTTTGTGAAAGTGAGTTTGTGACAGTATGTTTGTGAGTGTGTCTGAGTGTGAGTTTTTGTGTATGAATGCTTGAGAGAGTGTGAGTTTGTGTGCATGAGTATGTGTGTGTTTGTGAGAGTATGAGTGTGTGTGTGAGTTTGTGTGTGTGTTTGTGAGTGAATTTGTGTTTGTGAATGTGTGTTTGTGTGTGTGTCTGTGAGAGTGAGTTTGTGTGCATGAGCATGTGTGTGTGTTTGTGAGTTTGTGTGTGTTTGTGAGAGTGAGTTTGTGTGTGTTTGTAAAAGTGAGCTTGTTTGTGTGAATTTCTGTGTGTGTTTGTGAGAGTCTGAGTTTGTGAGAGTGTTTGTGAGTTTGTGTGTGTGTTTGTGAGAGTGTGAGTTTGTGTGTGTTTGTAAGAGTGAGATTGTTTGTGTGAGTTTGTGTGTGTGTTTGTGAGATTGTGAGAGTGTTTGTGAGAGTGAGTTTGTGTGTGTGTTTGTAAGAGTGAGCTTGTTTGTGTGAATTTCTGTGTGTGTTTGTGAGAGTCTGAGTTTGTGAGAGTGTTTGTGAGTTTGTGTGTGTTTGTGAGAGTGTGAGTTTATGTGTGTTTGTGAATGTGAGTTTGTGTGTGTGAATTTCTGTGAGTGTTTGCGAGAGTCTGAGTTTGTGAGAGTGTTTGTGAGTTTGTGTGTGTGTTTGTGAGAGTGTGAGTTTGTGTGTGTTTGTAAGAGTGAGCTTGTTTGTGTGAGTTTGTGTGTGTGTTTGTGAGATTGTGAGTGTTTGTGAGAGTGAGTTTGTGTGTGTGTTTGTAAGAGTGAGCTTGTTTGTGTGAATTTCTGTGTGTATTTGTGAGAGTCTGTTTGTGAGAGTGTTTGTGAGTTTGTGTGTGTTTCTGAGAGTGTGAGTTTGTGTGTGTGAATTTCTGTGAGAGTCTGAGTTTGTGAGAGTGTGTTTGTGTGTGTTTTTGAGTGTGAGTGTGTGTGTGTAAGAGTGTGAGTTTTTGTCTGTGCTTGTGAGATTGTGTTTGTGTGTGATTTTGAGAGTGAGATTGTGTGGGTGGGATTGTTAGAGTGTGAGTTTATGTTTATGAGGTTGTGAGAATGTGTGTGTTTGTGAGTTTGTGAGAGTGTGAGTTTGTGTCTGTGTGAGAGTGTGAGTTTGTGTGTGTTAGTGAGAATGTGAGTTTGTATGTTGATGAGAATGTGAGTTTGTGTGTGTTTGTGAGAGCATGAGTGTGTGAGTTAGTGTGTGTAAGAGTGTGTTTATATGTGTGTTTGTATTTTTTGTGAGAGTGTGAGTTTGTGTTCGAATTTGTATGTGTGTTTGTGAGTTTGTGTTTTTTTGTGAGAGTGAGTTTGTGTGTGTGTTTGTGAGTGTGTGTCTGTGAGATTGTGAGTTTGTGTGTGAGTATATGTGTGTGTTTGTGAGAGTATGAGTGTGTGTGTAAGTTTGTGTGTTTGTGAGAGTCTGAGTTTGTGTGTGTGAATTTCTGTGTGTTTGTGAGAGTGTGAGTTTGTGTTTGTGAGTGTGGGTTTGTGTTTCTGTGAGAATGTGAGTTTGAGTGTACGAGTTTATGAGAATATGTAAGTTTCTGTGTGTGTGACTTTGTGTATGTGAGAATGTTTAGGTTTGTGTATGTGTGAGTTTGTGTGTGTGAGTTTGTGTTTTTGTGAAAATGTGTAACTTTGTGTATGTTTGAATTTTTGGTGTTTGTGAGACTGTGTGTTTCTGAAAGTGTGAGTTTGTGTGTTAGTTAGCTTGTGTGTTTGTGAGTTTGTGTGTTTGTAATGTGTAATATATTGTATGAGTGAGTTTGTGAGTTTGTGAGTGTGTGTGTGTTTGTGAGAATGTAAGTTTGTGTGTGTAATTTTGTGTGAGTTTGTGTTTGTGTGAGTGTTAGTTTGTGTCCATTTGTGAGAGTGAGTTTGTGTGTGTGTTTGTGAGTGTGTGGGTTTGTGAGTGTGAGAATGTGATTTGTGTTTGTCAGAATGTGAGTTTGTGTGTGTGTTAGAGTGTGAGTTTGTTTGTGTGTGTATTTGTGAGAGTGTGTTTGTGAGTGTGTTTGTAAGAATGTGATTTGTGTGTGTGTTTGTGAGAGTGTGTGTGAGAGAGCATGCAGTTGTGTATGTGAGTGTGCATGTGGCTGTCTGCACGTGTGTGTGTATAGTTGAGGGTAGTGGGTGGATGGAGCGGAACAGGGGAGGGGGGACTGGAGCTGAGCTGGGATAAGAACAGCCTGGTATCATCAAAGGGCTGGAAGGTCCCAACTGCTTCCCTGCCTTTAAAAGGTAGAATATGCAGAGAAGTTTCCCCGGTGCCACCGAGCTGCAATGACCCGGAGTTCCTACCTTGTCCATGTGAAGCTTGCATGCTCTCCCCGACCGGGTATTTCTCCACATTCCAACCGACTGCCGTAGATTGGCCCCAAGTGAGTGGGAAACTGGGGAGTTGCTGGGAACATGATGAAGATAATGTGGGAGCTGGGTTGGTGGTTCAACAAAGCTTCAATGGGTCAGAGAGCCTTTCACCATACTGTGTGAGTGGTGACCCTTGCCCATAGTACCTGGCTCCCTATGGGAATGAGCAGTTGAATTTGGGTTAGGGTTTGGCTCCACACTTGCTCACCCATGCCCAGGATTCACAGAGTCCAGATTCAGGCCCCTGGTCCCACACTCACCCGCCTCTGGGCTGAGACCTCCGCCCCCTCCCCCCCCCCCCCAGTTATCAACCAATTCCAGACCTCCGACATGCATCAGTCTCATATGGCCTTCACAATTCCCAGAATTTCGATGTCCTGCTCCTGTTCTCGAAGAAGGGAACTTCTTCCCGGTCAATTCCAGTTACACCGTCGGAGAAACCGTCTCCTTCGAATGCTACGATGGTTATACCCTCAAAGGTTCGACCAGCAGGACCTGCATGAAGAATGGCCGCTGGAACGGAACCAACGCGATCTGTACCACCGACAGTAAGTGTTCCGGCCCTGGGGGCATCAGATCGGCTGAGTGAGTGGAGGTAGCAAATGCAGTTCAATTGAAGGAAGCAGGGTCTGAGTTACGTAAAAGCAGAGGCATCACAAGAGTGGGTAACTCAAGGTGTCACCCCCTCTCCCCCCCCAGACCCCCTCCCATCCCAGAATCCTTGCACTAATCTTAAACTACAATATCCTGCGCCCAGCTTCAATGTATTTCCATGGTTAAAGTGAAAATTCGTTCAGAAAACAATAGAATTCAAAATAAAAACATTTAAGAACTCCATCATGCTGATTTTGACAATAAACCTACCACAAGGACATCGGCAAAACACCAGAAAATGTGACAGAAGCAGCGGCAGCAGCAACAAAAATAACAGCGCTTGCTTGTTTGTCATCGTCTCGACGACAGCTCTGGCTGGAGGTTATAGAAGCAAATGAACGTCAAGTTTTAGCTTTGTTGAACATGCGTAGAGGCTGACGAGAAATATTTTTGCTGGTGTGATGAACGGCGCGGACATTTTTATAAAAGAAAATGCATTTCTGCTGAAATGCACAAACGTTTTAGGGCAGTCATTTTGGTGTCACCCCTTTTGATGGACTACACCCCCGTGACTCCAGTGTGTAAGCATTCCTCTCCTGAGAACTGTTTGCGAACCAGTTTTCCCATTTGTCAGAAAAATGAACAGGTACAATATAGATTGATCAACTTAAACAATGATTTTTTTTGCCGCGCACAGTTACCACGGTACAGGTTCATAAAAACCCACATCCAATGGTTAGTTTCCAAAGTCTCAAAGTCAGAATCAGAATTTATTGTCGTCAACACATCGCCAAGTTCGATGTTTGCGGCAGCGTCATGGAGCAGACCTTTCTGTAAACCTCCTTACAAAATAAATTAAAAACTGTGCAAGAAAAAGGCAAAGTCAGGCCGCGTCCGGGGTTCGTCGATCACTCAGGGGCCCTTACGGCGGCGGGGAAGAAGCTGCCCTCGTGCCGCTGAGGGCTCATCTTCAGGCTTCTGGTCCTTTCCCCCTCACCCCAGATGGTAGCAGAGTGAAGAGGGCGTGGCCTGGGGGCGGGTGGTGTGGGGTCTTTGAGGATAGAGGCCACTTTCTTAAGACCCCGTCTCATGTCCTTGAAGGAGCCTGTGATGTTTGACAACCCTCTAGAGTTGTATTTAAGTACTAAAGGATGTAACTTTGTTTGAAAAAGCATATACAAGTGTCAAAAGAAGATATTTATCTTGTCAGTTTCCAAAGGAAGTTTTCATTCGAAAGGGCAATGTCCCTTTTTGATTATTGCCAGATTCCATATAAACTTATTTTTAGAAACCAGCCACTAATTGTATTCCTTAACTCCTAAACGTGGGCAGCACGGTTGGTGTAGCGGTTAGAGTGACGCCTCTACAGCCCCAGCGATTGGGACCAGGCTTCTTTCTAAGCGGTAATGGCAAAAGGTTCCATTGTTGTCACGCTATACAACATTTAGAATGTAACCTGCGTGAAATCTTCGGTCCACTTTGTCCAGCGCCCCCTCACAGAAACCCTCAGCACTTGGTGTTCCGAGACAAGTCGAACCTCAGGGCCTGAGCCTGCTTAGCTTCCGAAATCAGACAATCTCAGGCATCGTCAGGCTATCGGGTCGAGTATGGCCTGTCTGGCCAAGAGAGAAGCACAAGACAGAATGGAGCATTTAGTTGGAGCTAAAAGAATATCATCCTCACCAGTGGGACCAAAAAGGATTGGCCTCTAGATTTACATTAAGAATTAAAGATAGTATTACTATGTATGTTTTTAAAAGAGATAGATTGTGGGGTGGTGTGGTGGGGTTTAGTGTATAAGTCACTTCACAAACAGTAACACTTTACAAAAGATATCTAATTTGAAATGCTTTGCATAAGCTGAGACTTCACGTCCACAGGAACTTCAAAGAATGCCTATGGAAACTTCACAAGTAGGTGATGTTGGGGAATAAATGGGCAACAGATGGCCAGGCAGAAATGGACTCTGGTGCCAGCAATCTGTCCGGTTGAAGTTTGCTGTTCTCAGAGGGGTCACCTGGTTTTGCAAACAGAGAGAGAGAGAGAGAGAGAGAGAGAGAGAGAGAGAGAACATGATTATTTGGAGAGAGAGAGATCTACAGTTCTGCAGTAGCTTTTGGAAGCTGCATTATGGCGAACTGGCATATTTTGAAGACGCGCTGCGAGTTCTGAGTCCAGCCTGTTCAAAACCCTTGTGGTCCTCACGAGGGGAAATGGCCCGGCTAGGGTGTTTCTACTGAAATAAGGGAAACAAGAGGAACTCGGCAGTGACCTGGGAGAAGAGGTTATTGTTTGGAAAACCCACGGTAAGGCAAGTTTCTTCAGCAAGACACTAAATTGGCCGATCAGAAGAAATCGGTTTGCATGTGTCTACTGAGCAACAAATCTCCCGCTGAAATCAACTGGGAACTTCCTGAGTGGGAACCATTTGACTTTAAGCACCAGAGCCTGGTGAAAATTCATAAATGTTAAATTCTGTGCACAGTATAAGAATTGCCTGATACTGGTGAACTTGGAGGAGTGAGAAGTGAGATCGGACTGTGAATCAAAGAATTTTTCGGAACTTACACACACACACACACACACACACACACACACACACATTACATACACGTGCGCTTAGAAGGGGGTTAAGTTAGGTTAATAGTAATAAGTTAAAGTTTGATCCTGTTTTTATGCTTAAAGAAAATTCAAACCAACTTTGGTTTAAGTAACCATTTGTATTGGTGGATTTCTATTGCTGTTGGGTTTTGGGGTCCTCTGGGCCCATAACAATAGAATTTGAAACACATCCCTCGAATATTTTTCAAGGCTTGGACACATCCAGAACATAAGAATTTACATCTGAATAGATATGAGATCATTTGACTTTATGCATGTGACCCAGCCCTCATCAAGGGCTCAGTAGTGGAGAGGGTCAAGAATTTCAAAATCCTGGGTGTCAACATCTCTGAGGATCTGTCCTGGAGCCTCCACATCGATGCAATCACAAAGAAGGCTCACCAGCTGCAGCAGGAGCTGCAGTTATCTGGTTCGGATGCTACGTTAAAGAAAACAGGGTTGAGTCTTTCTGAATTACAACTTAACCTGTTCAGTACAGTTACTCAGCCAATTATGCAAGAATTGGCTCAAATGAAAGATAGTATGAGGTCAGAATTCACTACAGTTAATGCACATGTGGAAGTATTTTCTGAAGATTTAAAAAAATTTCAGTCTGATTTTTTGGAATGTAAACAGCAAGTTGCCTCTAATACAGAAAAAGTGATGAGGTGGAAAAATCCATTAAAGAATTGCGAGAACGTGAGAAGGAGTTAGAGAGGAAAATAGATTATTTGGAGAATCAAAGTAGAAGGAACAATGTGAAGATTGTTGGTTTGCCAGAAGGTATGGAAGAACAAGATCCATTTTTTTACAGAATGGATCCCACAAATATTGGGGCAAGAATTTTTCTCTGGAGGCTTGATATTGGAAAGAGCTCATAGAGCCTTAAGAAGAAGGCCTCTGCCTGGTCAATCACCGAGACCCGTGATAATTCGATGCTTGAATTATTTGGACAGAGAAACAATACTTCGTCTAGCAGTGCAAAATGCAAGACAACGACAAGCTCCGTTAATGATCAGAATAGTAGAGTTTTTTTTAATCCCGATTTGAGACAAGGGGTTATTCAGCATCGGCGTCGATTTAATTCAGTTAAAGAAGATTTGTGGCGTAAAGGCTATTAATCTACTTTTCGCTATCCGGCAGCGTTGAAGGTGTTTTGTGGAGACTTTCAATCTCGGTTTTTTGAGAATGAGCATGAAGCAATGATTTTTGCTGATTCATTGGCAGATGTTTGAGGACAAAGACGTAGTCCGCCATTGTCTCCTAAAGAAAAATCTGGTTGTTCTGGAAATGGAAGAAAGGGTAGAAATGGTAGAAATGGGAATGGAAAGAGTCTGGGTTCTCCTGAAATGGGGTCGCCGAGTTTGGAATCTCTTGGATGAATAGAAGAACTTTCTTATTCTTACTTTATTTTTATGTTATTATGATATTTTGTTGTTATTCTTTGTTTGGCTGGGGAGGGAGAGATTTGCTCTATGTTCTATTAGTCATCAGCCACTGGTGGGTGATCCACAGCCAAGATTGGTTTAGGGATTACTACCTTTTGGTAGTTTTTTTGGGTTTTTTTTTTATTTTATCTTTTTTCTATTTTTTTCATTTTTATTTTATTTAGCCTTTAATTTGTGATTTCTTTTTCTCCTATTGGAGGGCCTATTTACGTTGTTTTGAGTTTTTATATATTGATATTATTAGTTCTTAATAATATTAGTAGATATGTCAAAGTTGAGGTTTGCTACTTTTAATGTTTGAGGTTTAAATACATCAATTTTTGTTTAGATGGAATGTAAATTTGTTTCAGCAATATGATGTGCCTATATTAAAACATTTAATGAAGTAATGGACAAAGAAAAAGGAAATGATAGATATTAGTGGTGAATTGTCGGCCTTGACTCCATTGTATAATAATAAACTTATTTCTTTCTCAATACATAATCAAAGTTTATTACATTGGAGATTTAAAGGTGTGGAACATTTGGGAGATTGTTTTAAAGAAGGTAAATTTTTAATCTTTTGATCAGATGAGGGACAGTTATGGTATTGATAAGAATTCTTTGTTTCTTTATTATCAAATTCGATCTTTGGTAAAGCATGTGTTTGGTAGAGATATGATTTTACCTGAAGGGTTATATTTCAGTTATGTATTAAATATTACAGGATATAAATTTCAACTTGCTTTTGTATATTTAGCATTATCTGTAGCAAAAAAGTGTATTGCTAGTACATGGAAAGATACGAATATGATTGATATTAATAGATGGCATAATGAGATGAAATATTGTTTAATAATGAAAAAAATCACAGATGTTTAGTGTGATAATTATAGTTTTTTTATTAATAAGTGGTTGTTATATTCAGAATATTTACATTGATTAGATCTTACTATGTATGTTTAATTTTTCTTTATATTTTTTCTTTTTTTATGGCTCTCCTTAGGAGTGTTGGCTGAAAGGTGGGGGGGGGTGGGTTCTCTTTTTTTCTTTTTTTTATTTCTTTTTTATTTTACATATATATAAAATATATCGTTTATGTTTAAGTTTATTGTTATGTATGTTACTTATTATCTGTATTTTGAATGAGTAAATAAAGTTTAAAAAAAAAGAAGGCTCACCAGTAGCTAGAGTTTGTGAGGTGTCTGAGGAGATTCGGTACGTCACTGAACACTCTTGTAAACTTATGCAGGTGGACCGTGGGGAGCATTCAGGCTTGTTGCATCACTGCTTGGTACGGAGGTGCCAACTCCCAGGAAAAGAAGAAACTCCAGAGGGTCAGTAACTCAGCCTGCGACATCACAGGCCCCAGACTTCACTCCATCGAGGACATTGACTTGAGGCATTGTCTTAAAAATGCAGCCTCTATCCTCAGACTCCCACCAACCACCCTCAGACTCCCACCAACCACCCCCCCCCCCAACCAGGCCAGGCCCTCTTCACTCTGCCACCATCGGGAAAAGGGTACAGGAGCCTAAAGACGAGCACTCAATGGCACAAGGATGGCTTCTTCCCCACCGCCATCAAATCAGATTCCTGAATGATCAATGAACCACAGACACTGCCTGACTTTTTGTGCACTGTTATTTTTATTACATTAAAGAGCAACATAAAACAGGTCCCCGAGGTTTAGAATTGTACATTCAACATATTAACAATCAACAATCACCACGAAACACTTGCAAAAATACAAATTGATCCTGGATTTGAAAGAGTTAGAGGAAGGGGCTGGTTTGGAATGTTGTTTTACAGTTCAGGGGCTGCTATCATGAAGGCACAATCCCCCCCCCCCCCCCACTCCCAGTTTGCGATTTGAACGTGGAACAACCCAGCCCCTAAATTGGCCAATCTGAGGAGTAGGGTGATGGAGGAGGGGGCTCGTCCACTGAAGGCTTAGTAAACAAACTGGAGAACTTTAAAAGCTATCCTGAGCCCGACTGGCAGCCAGTGGAGGGAGGCGAGAAGAGGGGTGATAGGGTCCTGCTTCCTGGCTCCTGCGGCCGCATCCTGAACCCGTTGCAGACGGGATACTGACGACTGACTTATTCCCATGTAAAGAGAGTTGGAGTGGTCTAAATGGGAGAAAATGAGGGCGTGGATAACTGTCTCGAGCTCTTTCAGTGGCAGAAATGATTTTGGCAGAGCTGGGAAAAGCTAGATTTCACTACCCGTAGCGTGAATAAAAGCTCTCACAACTGGATTGCAGGATCTAGAATATGGAGAAAGATTGAGTAGACTGGGTCTTTATTCATTGGAGCATAGAAGGTGAGGGGGGTTTGATAGAGGTGTATAACATTATGAGGGGAATAGATAGAGTAGAAGTGAATAGGCTCTTCCCCTTGATGGTAGGTGAGAGAGGAAGGAGGGTTCATAAGTTAAGGGTTAGGGGGAAAAACTTTAGAAGAAACATAAGGGAAAGCTTCTTCACTCAGAGAGGGTTGGCTGAGTGGAATGACCTTCCGGAAGAGGTGGCTGCAGCAGGGTCAATTTTGTCATCTAAGAGAAGGTTGGATAAGTGCATGGATATGAGGGTTATGGACAGGGAGCAGATAGGTGGGACGAGTGGAGACCACTTAAATCGGTGTGGACTAGAAGGGCTGATATGGCCTGTTTCCGTACTGTAAATGTTATATGGTTAACTGGAGGGAGGACAAACGCTTGTAACTGAGGGTAGGGTCTCATGCATTGACTTGCTCTATAAGCCTGGCTGTTTGACCTGCTGAATTTCTCCAGCATTGTGAGGGACAGACGGAGGGAGGCAGGGCGGCGAGGCGCGATGGCTCATGCTACCATCGGGCTTCATGGAATTTAAGTAGGGTGGCCAAATGTTCGTAAAAGTGTCAGACTTCCCCCCCCCCTAAGTAATTTTCTCTGGGGGACCCCAGCTTTGCATTTCTGTGTTCCCGCGCTGGAGTGCTCAGGCGGGAGTCGGACTTCCAGGTTGCCGCTGCCGGTGTGATCACTGCGCGCTGGATTTGAAATCTGGACAGGTAGGTCCACGGCGTGCACCGAAGTTTCCTGGCGCATCGCCGCATCCGGCAATTCTGGTCTAGATCTGTTCAATATTTGCGGTGCAGCGGGTGCAGAAAGGTTGCACCTTATTCCCAGGTCCGACTCCCACCTCTGCCTTGGTTGGTTCTGAATGTATTCGTGGCTTTTACGCTTCGTTTGTTTCTTTCAAGTGCAAGATTGCCCAAATCCCGGGGTCCCGGCGGGAGGCCGGAAAGCAGGAACCAGCTACGATATTGGAGACAGGGTGAACTACTATTGCAACGATGGGCTGGTGTTGGTGGGATCGAGCACGAGGGAGTGTCTGGAGTTCGGAGAGTGGAGCGGCAGCGCGCCTGCCTGTCATTGTGAGTGCTCGCCCGCAGGAGATAGGAGTAACGTTTGAGATCCGGAGAAGCTTGTGTCTAACGGGGATGAATTTGGAGGCCAAGTGGGTTTGAATTCTGCCCCCTCCCCCACTAGCGAATGCCTTGGACTCCGCGGCTGCCCGGAGCGGGTTGGATTCGCATTTCGGAGATTCGAGGCAACCCTGCCAGTGAGTGGGGAGACGGGCCACGCCGAGGGTACTGACACCCCCCACCCCCCCCACTTCCCCCGCCACCTTTCCCCCTGTGGCGGCAGGGAGTGCGATACTGGCGCCCACACCTCATCGCTCACCGCCACCCGGGGTCCCGCGCATTCCCCTTCCGAGTGAAGCAGCTCCACTACATCGGAGAGACTGGACGCAGACTGGAAGATCACTTCCCCGAGCACGTCTGCACCGGGGACAGGGATCTCCCAGTGGCCAGCCACTTCAAATCTGCGCCCACCCACCCCCGCTGACGTGTCCTCAAGACCGCCAGTAAGTTGGGGAATAACACTCAATTTACCATCTGGGCACCTTCCAACCGGACGGAACGAGTGGTGCCCCACTCCCCGATCACCCTCCCTTCCCTTCCCCTCCAGCTCTCCACCCCTTCCCTCTTCATTCCCCCCACCCCCAGTTTGCTGGTGGGCCCTCCCTCTCTTATGCACCTATTACCTCCCGCCAGTGCGACCGTGCCCATCCCTCAACACCACTTTATTCAGAGGCCTGTCTACATTTTGCTCGTACCCTGATGAGGGGCTCAAGCTCGAACCGTGGATTATGTATCTTTATCTCTGCCGTACAAAGGACACCGTTTGACCAGCTGAGTTTCTCCAGCGTTGTGTTTCAACTCCAACCACGATGTCTGCGGACTTTTGCGTTTTCCATCTTTCATTTCGCTTCCTGAATAACTCCAGAATAAATTCGACCCTCCAGGTCTGAGAATGAGCAACCAGATCGGAACAGTCAGAATGAAATCCTTCGCCCTTACTCCATCTGGACTCTCCCTGGGTCTTTCTGGGCCAGTGAGGGGAGAATAATAAACGGCCCACCACCTGGGAAATCTAAATGAGCAGCGGTGTGGAAGACCGGGTTTTCCGCATTCAGAGGAGGACGGGAAGTTTGCTCCAACTGATCAGGGGTCTTGCTTCATTTCACAGACAGGGGCTCATTTGACACCCCCGAGGAAGTGGCGGAGTCGTTCACCGCCTCCCTGGCCAGTACTCTGGGCATGAGCAACTCTGATAGTTCCAAACAACCAGGTAGGTGACAGACCTGTGGGGAGAGGAACGAAGAAGGATTCCTCCAACACCCCTCACCGTCTCTAAACCCCAACCCTTAAACCCTTCTCTGTCCATCCCCAACACCCGCACCCCTGCCCATCTGTCCACAAAACTCCCTTACCCCTTTCCATCTCTGTTCACTCTCCAACTCCCTCACACCTTTCCATCTCTGTCCACTCTCCTACTCCAGCACCCCTTCCCAACTCTGTCCACCCTCTAACTCGTACTCCTTCCCATCTCTGTCCACCCCAACTCCCGCACCCCTTCCCATCTCTGACCACCCCTCCTCCCTCACCCTTCCCATCTCTGTCCACTCCTCCCTCACCCCTTCCCATCTCTGTCCACTCCTCCAACTCCCACACCTCTTCCCATCTCTGTCCACCTCTCCAACTCCCTCACTCCTTCACCTTCTCTGTCCACCTCTCCAACTCCCACACCCACCCCATCTCTGTCCACCCCTTTAACTATCGCACCTCTTCCCATCGCTGTCCACCCTCCAACTCCCGCACCCCTGCCCATCACCGTCCACCCCTCCAACTCGCGCATCCATCCCCATCTCTGTCCATCCTCCATCACCGTCCGCACCTCCAACTCTCTCGCCCCTTCCCTTCTCTGTCCACCCCTCCTACTCCTGCAGCCCCTCCCCATTCCTGTACATTCCTCCTGCACCTCTCTCCAACTCTGTATATACCACCCTCAATCCCTCACCTCTATTAGCTCCTCCTATCTCTACACCCTTGTTGCAAAAGTTGGTTTCTGACAACACGTTTCGGATCAAATTACTACATTCAACAGAGTTGTTCTCTTGAACAAGTAGAATAAACAGTCTGTTCCTTGTTACAGTAAAGTATAAGTCCTTGGCATGACTCAGCCGCAGCTCCGTATTGAGGTAAAGTCGCTTGAATGAACTCAGGAAGCCGACCCTGATCAGGAGAAAACAATCCGAGGCTCTCACTTCCTTCTCCTCTCCCACCACCAGATATGGGTGGACCTTCTCAGTTCCCATCACTTCCATCCCTGGCCAAAAGAAAGAAAATAGGCACAAGCAAACAAATTCCTGTTACCCGAGCCTCTTTCTTTCTCAATGTTTTTGTTAAAAATGAATTGTTCCGACATACGGTAAAAGCCAAGAAGATACATTGCACTTAAATTATCTCATTTCACCCAAAGTACCCCCTTTTTTTCCTTCAAGGTAACCTGGATTAGAGGGTGGGGTCAATTAGATTTTGGGGTTTTTTTTTGTTCCTTTTTAATTTATTTTTCTTTTTATTCCTTTTTTATTTTTAAAGATTAACGAATTAAATACAGCGGTGGTTCTCAACCTTTTTCTTCCCACTCGCATCCCACTTTAAGTAATCCCTAGGCCATCGGTGATAAGATAGGGATTGTTTAAGGTGGGATGTGAGTGGGAAGGGAAGGTTGATAATCACTGGTCTGGACCCAATTGTCACTGAAATATTTTACTTGAGAAAAATGGTCATTGACTCCCTTTCCTTTGGAGCGATGAAACCATGCACATAGTGAGTCAGTGAGGGGCGATTAAAATGGTGGTTCTCAACCTATTTCTTTCCATCAACTCCACTTTAAGTATTCCCTATGTCATCGGTGCCCTGTGATTAGTAAGGGGTTGCTTAAGGTGGTGTGTGGGTGGGGAAAAAAGTTTGAAAATCACTGTTTTAATCGTCCCTCATTGACTTGATATGTGCACGGTTTCATCGCTCCAAAGGAAATGGGCCAATGACAATATTTCTCAAGCAAAACATTTCAGTCACAATTGAGTCCAGACCAGTGATTCTCAACCTTCCCTTCCCACTCACGTCCCACCTGAAGCAACCCCTTACTTATCACAGAGCAGCGATGGTGTAGGGATTACTTAAAGTGGGATGTGAGTGGAAAGGAAAAGGTCGAGAACCACTTGATAAACTAGTTTCTGTTTTTTTTTACCCCATTGTTTACCTTTTTAAAAATTATTAGTAGTATTATTAGTCTTAAGCCAGTCGTCTCCAAAGGGAGGGGATCAATAATTAGTACAATGGAATTTTTAAACTTCTTTTCAATGTAATGTAGGTTTCAATGCCATTGCTATTATTACAATGGTTCTCCACCTTTTTCTTTCCACTCACATCCCACTTTAAGTATTCTCTAGGCCATCGGGGGCTCTGTGATTAGTAAGGGATGGCTTCTGGTGGGATGTGGGTGGGAAGAAAAAGATTTAATCGTTCCTCATTGACTTGTTATGTGCCCCGTTTCGCAACTCCAAAGGAAATCGGCCAATGACAATATTTCTCATGCGAAATATTTCACTAACAATTGGGTCTAGAGCAGTGATTCCCAACCTTCCCACCCACATCCCACCTTAAACAATCCCTGACTAATCGCAGAGCAGCGATGGCCTAGGGATTACTTAAGGTGGGATGTGAGTGGAAAGAAAAAGGTTGAGAACCAAGTTAATCTTGATTTTAATTAAGTACTCTTTATTTAAAATGGTTGAATATTTTAAATAAAATATTCAAAAATAAATAATGTTTAATCAACAAATATGGATGGATTTGAGTTAAATTGACATTAATCTGTGATGATTAATCAACAGGCTTTTTATTTTATTAGGAGACTTTGTATGTAGGATTTAATATGTTCAACTCGATTAAAAATATTTCAAAGAGTAAAGAAAGAGGTCCGAGGTGCAAGGGCATCGCTAACCACTGCAGTTCCCGCTCCCCCCTCCGCAGCTTCGGTCGCCCGCAGAATAATCCTGTCCAAGAACGCGGATCTCCACATTTACTTCATGATCGACGCGTCCGAGAGCGTGGGTGAGGACAACTTCAAGAAGGCCATAATGCTGGTGACAAACCTGATCGAAAAGGCAAGCGGGCACCGGCCTCGAGGTGCAGCGGTGGGGGGTGGGGGTTCCCCGTGGGAGGGAGCGCTGCGCTGCGGTCCGGGGTGCCACACCTTGTGGGAGTGGTGGTGTTGATACGATGGTGGCGGGGCACGGGAGGGCACGGTGTCCTGGACGGAACGGTAGAATGTTGCAGCGCAGAAAACAGGCCCTTCGGCCCGTCTACTCTGTGCCAGTTCCACCTCATCCCTGCACCCACCCCGTAGTCCTCCACACCCCTCGCCTCCAGCAACCTGTCCAGATTCTTCTTAAATGTTAAAATTGAGCCCGCCTCACCTGGCAGCTCGCTCCACACCCCCACCACTCACTGTGTGAAGACGTTCCCCCTAAACTTTTCCCCTTTCATCCGCTCTAGTTTTTATCTGACCCCCAGTGGGAAAAGCCGACCTACATTTACTCTATCAACCCCCCTCATAATTTTAAATACCTCTCTCAAATCTCCCCTATTCTTCTATGCTCCAGGGAATGAAGTCCTATCCTCTTTAACCTTTCCCTGTCCCTGAAGTCCGGGCAACATCCTAATAAATCTTCTCTGCACTAGTTCAATCTTATAGATATCTTTCCTGTTGTTTGGTGACCAAAACTGCATACAATGCTCCAAATTTGGCCTCACCAATGTCTTTTTCCCAACTCCTATCTCAATTTTTTGATTTATAAAGGCCAATATTACAAAAGCTTTCTTTACAACCCTACCTACACAACTGCCCTATGGAGGATATCTTCCCAGTGGAGGAACAACTAATATCTTCCGTCCTGAAATGTACCCGCTGTTGCCGGAATCTTGCAGTGCACAATCTGGCGTCACGATTGTCTTTTTTTGGAGGGGGGGATCTCTAGGGGTTGGAGTTATCCGAGAAGGGCCCGCGCTGGATTCCTCCCGCAGTGCACCTGCCACAGCGGAGATCCTAGGACGTTGGCCCCACTTCCCTACCCAACTTCATTTGGGTGTGGGCATCCACCCTTTCCGCCCTGAGCTTTCTTCCTTGCCTCTCCAGATTGCCAGCTTCGACGTCCGGCCGCGGTTCGGCGTGGTGACCTACGCCACTCACCCGATAAAGGTGATCAACCTGAATGATGAGGAAGGCGGGGATGTCGAAGCAATCATCGACCTCTTGGAGTATGACGAGAAAGCCAAATTCGGAGGTAAACCTGGGATTTCTTGCTCTCCCACAAAAAACTGCGCCCTCCCCCACCCAGTCCCCAGGGTTCGGAGGGATGTCGGACCTAGAGCAGTCCTCAACCACCTGAGTGGATGGGAGTTTTTCCTGAAAGGGCCTCTCCCCCGCACCGTTTAACGTCAGCCCGTCTGCTTTTGAGCACATTTTAAAAAAAATTCCTGCGGAAATTTCAGATCCCGTACAACCCTGAGCTTCTTTTTTCTCCTGTGGGGCGAGGCAGAATGACCACTTACTGGCAGTGCAAAAGGAAAAGGGACTCAACATACACATGCAAGCAAATAAAGAAATGTAAACAAATTGACTGTGCAATAGAAAAAAAAGTCGAAAGTATCCTTCACTCAATCCCTAATTGAATTTACTGTTGAGGAGTTTGATGGAGGGTGTAGAAGGACACTGGGACACTGTATGACCAGCTGAGTTTCTCCAGCACGTTTGAGTGTTGTGTTTAACCCCAGCAAGGGCAGACTTTCTTGTCGGAAAACCGAAGGGACCAGGCTCTCGCAATCACCCCCAGCCTTGTTTTAAACCTTGTGCCTTTTCACAGCTCACCAAGATCAGAGGGGCACCAACACTTACTCTGCACTAAACACGGTGCTTGAAATGATGTCATTCTCGAAGACTCAGTTCAAAAGCTCGTGGAAAAAGATCAGATTTGTCACCATCTTATTTACCGACGGTGAGCACAGCTTCTCTCCATGGGAAGGTGGGGGGGTTGGTGTGAGGAGGAGTGTGCTGTAACGTGTCAGTGGAAGCAGAATTGTGGTCACTGTAATTCGCCCGTGCGTGGGAAGCTGAGGGTAATGGGAACAAAATACTTCCAGGGGTATTGTTCTGCGCGACAACGCCGAATCGAAAGGCCTCTCGCGTTGAGGGGTGAATGGCAAGCGGTTACTCCCGAGAGCTGAATTTGTGGCCCCTGATATGTTCCTTTGTTTCAGGGAAATCGAACATGGGTAAAAAACCGGAAATCGCCGCGGAACGCATCAAGCACTTTGTGTTCAGCCAAAATAAAACAAAGGATTACTTGGGTAAGGGTTTTTTCCGTAACGAGGTGGTTCTGAACCAGTGGGCCATGGCGCCCACAGCGCATTTAAAACATGTTAAATATGTGGTGATATGTAATTAGACTTCCTCAGGGGTTTGCGGAGGAGCTCGTGAAGTTGTTCAAGTGAACCGGTACGGACTTGAAGGGCCGACATGGCCTGTTTCCGTGCTGTAAACGATTATATGGTTATATGGTCATGGTCATCCCGGTGACCTTGTATATAAAGCAGTCCAGAGCTACAGTCTAGCCTTCCAGGTCTGTCTTGCAGAGAGACAAGCTGTCTTATATTCGCGCTGCTGCTGTGGTTATTGTCAGTACAATTTAATAAACTAATATGTACACTAAGAGGTCTTGTCTCCCTGCAAGACAAACCTGGAAGGCTAGACTGAAGCTCTGGACTGCTTTATATACAAGGTCACCGGGATGACCCCTGGTGACCTAGTGGTGTAATTACATATCACCACAAAATGAAATACTTTAAATTAGATAAAAACGTGTTTAAGCCCTTTCTGCACTGGCGGACCAGTAGATCGACTGTTCAAGGAACCGGTTAGGGGACACATTTCACTTTTTTTGCGTTTCACCGGTTCTCGGTGTCCTTTCACGCTCATCACAAGGCATCCCCCCCTCCCCCTCCCCCCCCCCCCCCCGGGATAGGGGAGGCTATCCTCCACTGGTGACGTCCGAGCAATGGATCGAGCGATGGTGGACCTGCCCTAAATCCCGATCAATGCATTCCGAATGGAAGATGAGGAGTTTCCCCCCCACCCTCTCTCCCCCAATTTGCAGCTGGTCCTGGCGCGGTAGTGCCATGGACAGGCACGTCAGCAAGAGAATGGGGGCGGAGAATTGAAATGGGCGGCCGCTGGGAAGATCCGCGTTATTTGCGGCGGGCAGAGCTGAGGCGATTCCCCCCCCACCCCCAGTCTCTCCGATGTAGAGGAGACCACAATGGAATCACCGGAAGAAATAGACGACCCCCTGCGGATTCACAGGGGTTGCTTCACTTGGAAGGACTGTTTGGAGTGTCTCCTGCATAATCTCCCCCTCCAAGCACAGCGTCTGCGGACTTTAGTGTTTCATTAGGTTTAGTTGTCGGTGTCAATCCCGCGCGACTGCTCAGCCAAAGGAGGTGACCGATAGTCAACAGGTCACCCTTAGGCAAGGTGCAGTATCTGTTTAGTCTCCCAATCAGGGTCACGTGAAGCCATGGATTGCAGTTGGTGGATGGATTTTACAGGCAGATTCTACAAACTGAAATTCATGGTAGGAAAACTAAAAATGATGGACAGTGGCCAGGGTGACCCGTCCCGTGTGGACACTGCAACTGAAGAAGGCAACGGGAACCCACTGAAGTATTTTTCCCCTTGGGTAATCATGAACTCAACATAGACGACGGTCTCAGCTCAAAGCCGGAGCGTTCACCGAAGGAGAACTGGGGAGGCAACAACTCCAATTCGGACGGTCAGAGACAAAATCGCCCACGCTGAACGGATGAATGAAGAAGTTTAGTTTGTATCTTCAATACTTATGTCCTTCTTTCTTTTTTCTTTCTCCTACTGGCTACATAAAAGTATCAGTTCGTGCCTCGCCTTAAATGTGCCGCAGTTAGGCCCCTCGTTGAGAACGTGTCTGTCCACTGGGCGCAATGTTCTGGGGGACGATCTATCCCGTTTCGGACCAACACCAAGGTGATGGGCGGAACGGTCCCCTTTTGGAACGACCGGGTTGGCCTGGGGGAAGGTTGGACTGCCCTATAGAGGGCCAGGTGGCAGGAGGGAGGCGAGCTGGCAGCTGTCGGCCGAGGTCCTGCCGTGTGGCTCCTCGAGGTGCTGGCGCAGGGCGGGCTTTTGTGTGCGAAGCACGGCCGGCAGTAGAGGCGGCGGTGCGGCCGCTCGCCGCTGTGCAGGCTCAAGTGGTCCTCGAGCCAGCGGTTCTGCGGCTCGCCAGCCTCATGCAGCTCCCGACGCCCCAACTGTGGGCTCTCACCTCGGCCGGACGCACACCTCCCCCCCCCCCCCCCCCAGAGCTCCCGACGCCCCGAGCTCCCGGTCAAAAGTAGAATACCTGCAACAGTCGGCCCCCTAAATTTTACCCGAATAAATTGACCCACAAAATCTGACGACACCATGCGCATAACGTATGTGTACTTTCCGAGAAGTGAAACTAATAACATTAGTAGTTTAAAAGCTAGATGCATGAATAATACTATTACATCCATGTATATCTGAATATATCTTTAAAGTTTTGTAACGAACGGTGCATGTAAAAAGTGAAAATGTGTATGTAATTTGTTCCATGTCTTGCATCTCTCGAACAGCTAACGTTTATGGTATGCGGTTTGTTATCTGAAGTACATTCGGCCACCCCTGGCTTAGACCATCCTCTAGCACTTAGTATAACTCTGGTTCATTTCAGACATGTATGCATTCGGCATCACTGAAGATGTGGACCAAATGGAAATGAACAAGCTTTCATCAAAGAAACCCAATGAGAAGCATAGCTTCAATATCAAGAACACCGATGAGTTGGTCAAAGCCTTCAACGACATATTAGGTAGGGAGGTTAACGTCTTCCTCCTCTTCAACTGGTAGGACTAATGAACTTTGGACCACAATTACTGCACCAACCATGTTAACGAGACGGTTACAGAGAGGTTACGTGCGTAAGGTGCAGTTGCCATTGGGCTGGGCGTCGCTAATGGGTGAAAGTGTGACTGAGATGGGAGAAGGTGTGACGGGACAGAGATGGTTCAGGTTTCTTGCCTTTGGACACAGGTAAGGTCGAATGTCAGTTAATGTTGTGGGGGTGGGGATAAGCAGTTGAGCGCTGGTCACGATTTGGGGGACCGTGATGTTCAGGGGTGGAGCAGTTAAAATCTTTAGGCCTCGGAACTCATCAAAACGGCGTTGGTCGAGGCTTGAGAACGGGGGTTAGGGAGCGGGCTGCCTGTGTCTGTGAGGTGCAGGAGCGGACACCAGCAGCACCACATCCCCTGGCTATTCAAGGTAAGTGCATTGCACACAGTTGGGTGGAGACAAGTTACTTGCCCAGTTCTGGGGCTTAAGACCATGGCGTAGGAGCTGAAATAGGTTATTCAGCCCATTGAGTTTGCCCCGCCACAGATCCATTCACCATCTTCCTTCCTTATCACCCTCCATCATCTGCCACCCTTTGATAGACCACAAGACATAGGCGAAGAAATTGGCCATTCGGCCCATCGGATCTACCCCGCCATTTAATCGCGAGCTGATCCGTTTCCCGCCTCAGCCCCACCGTCTGGCCTTCTCCCCATAACCTTTGATGCCCCCGGCTAATCAAGAACCGGTCAATCTCTGCCTTAAATACACCCGATGACCTGGCCTCCACAACGGCCCATGCCAACAAATTCCACCGATTCACTGCCCTCTGGCACGACGAGCTAGTTGTTGGGTGAGGTTTGGCTTCAGGGGAGATTGAAATGGTTGACGTTGTCTCCCTGTCAGCCAGTTCTGATATGGTTGAGCTCCAGTTACTGATAATTCCACCACTATTTGGTAACAGGCATGGCGAGGCAAATGTTAGCCACAAATATAGTTGAAGACCAGTTACTCTTGGTCACATTAATTGTTGAGGACTGACTACTGCTGTCTTATGGTTCTGTCTTGGGCCCAGAGGACCCCAAAACCCAGCAGCAATAGAAATTCACCGACAAATGGTTGCTTAAACCAAAGTTGGTTTGAATTTTCTTTAAACATAATAATACTTTAACTTATTACTATTAACTTAATTTACCCTTCTCATTCTGAGTGCACGTGTATGTCATGTGGAAATGTTCAGAAATGTTTCACTGTCCAATCTCACTTCTCCAAGGTCACCGGTATCAGACAATTCTTATACTGTGGTATACTAGCTAGGTAGGAAATGGGACAGAATAGTCTCACCTTCCCTACAGCAGAATTTAACATTTATGAATGTTCACCAGGCTCTGGTGCTTAAAGTCAAATGGTTCCCACTCAGGAAGGTTCTCGTTGTTTTCAGAGGGAGATTTGTTGCTCATTGGACACATGCAAACTAATTTCCTCCGATCAGCCACTTCAGTCTTGCTGAAGAGACTTGCCCCACTGTGGGTTTTCCAAATGATAACCTCTTCTTCCAGCTCACCACTGAGTTCCTCTTGTTTCCCTTCTTTTAGGAGAAACACTCTAGCCAGGCCATTTCCTCTGGTGAGGACCACAAGGGTTTTGAACAGGCTGAACTCAGAACTCACAGCCCATCTTCAAAATGGGGGTTTTCAACAAGCCTGCCAGCTCGCCAAGTTGCGGACTCAACTGCTGCTGTAGAACTGACCCCCCCCCCCTCTCTCTCTGAGAGAAGAATCCTGTTTGTCTTTTCCTCTCTCTGCTTGAAAGAACCAAAACCCTCTCCAAGGCTCCAAACCCAATCTTTGAAAGATCTTATCGGTATCTCTGAGCCAGGACTTTATTGCCCGTACACAATAGATCAGCATTCCTCATTCCCAGCACTATGGGAATGGTTAGATGCTGGATAAGCAAGTTTTCCAGTTGCTTGAGACTCATTCTTACCATGTCTGACCAATACACCTTATTCAGAACAAACAGTTTAAAAGAGAAAAATACTGAACTTTCACTGAACCAACTTCATGTGCATGTATATATAAATCTTAAGAACACAAGAAATAGGAACAGGAGGCCATCCAGCCCATTGAACCTGCTCCGCCGTTCAATGAGATCATGGCTGATCTGATGATTGGCCCATCTCCACCGACCTGCCTTTTCCCCATCCTTAATCCCTCACTATGTAAAAATCAATCCTAACTTGTCTTAAATGTATTTACTGAGGTCGCCTCCACTGCTTCAATGGTCAGTGAACTCCACCAATTCATCACCCTCTGGAGAATAACAGTTCCTCCTCATCCCTGTCCTGAACTTTGAGATGATGCGCCCCCCCCCCCCCCAGTTCTAATCTCCTCCACCAATGGCAGCAACCTGCCTACCTAAATCTGATGTTTGCCTTTCATAAGATCCCCTCTCATTGAGAACAGTCTCAGGTGACTCATAGGCCAACCCCCTCAACCCTGGAATCAGCCTGGTGAACCCCTTCTGCACTGCCTCCAAAGCCAGGATGTCCTTCCTCGTGCTGGTATAATGAAGTCGGGATTTTTTAAAATAAAAAACATAATAAATTTCTGCTGAAATGCAGGCCAGAACCGTACGCAGTTCCCCAGAGGCGGCCTCGCCAGGACCTTGTTCGGTTGCAGCAGAAGCCCCTCGCTCCTATATTCCATTCCCCGAGCTTTAAGTGCTCCAGTCCTCATCGAGGGCTCAGTAGTGGAGAGGGTCAAGAACTTCAAATTCCTGGGAGGTGGCGGGGGGGGGGGGGTCAATATCTCCGAGGATCTGTCCTGGAGCCTCCTTGTTGATGCAATCATGAAGAAGGCTCACCTTCTTGTAAAGATGGACCATGGAGAGCATTCTGGCCGGTTCCATCACTGCCCGGTACGGAGACGCCAACTCTCAGGACAAGAAGAAACTCCAGAGGGTCGTTAACTCGGCCTGCGACATCACAGGTACCAGACCTCCCCCCAA